>NC_052506.1:25708371-25858536 GCF_014356525.2 Nilaparvata lugens
TGTTGTTCAGAATATACTGCTTATGCAGAAGAGAGCACTAAGGTTGATTACTTTTGCGGGCTACAGGGATCACTGCAGTCCACTTTAAAAGAACCTTGACATTCTTTCAGTCTACAGCCTGTACATACTGTACTTATTGTTGTATGTCAAAGAAGACCCAAGAGCAGTTGCCAAAAAGGAGTGACATAAACAACACTCGTCATGCTGCCAGACTAAAGATGTCTCGATGAAGACTGGCGGGGACCCAAGCAGCTTCCCAAATCGGGCTTTAAAACTCTGCCAATATAAGTGCAGGATATGCAGTAGACAAGCTGCCTCCTGTGTAAAGCAGTTGGATGAGGCCGCCTTTAAGAAAAGGTTTACAGAATGATAGAAGCCAAGAAAGGTCTGATGCCAAGACTATTCTAAGAGAAAGTAAGATCTAACCTAATTTATTCATGTTGATAACTGTAATATCATTTCAATAAAAATTATGATTCTGGCATTATTGTATGAGATGTATTTACTACCTAAACTATGCTGAAATTGGTTTGTTCGTTTTGAACCTAAATAAAAAACGATACAGCCAATGTTTATCACTGAATTTTACATGATTGTAATGGATTACTTACAGCTTCTTTCGTGTACGTTCTTCGCATTACAAACTAATGTCGATCTTATTGGTGTATTGAAAGTTCTAGCACAAATTCTAAATAAAGACAATGCCATTTTATTGATTAAAGATGGAATAATCAATTTAATTTTGAGGTTATGTTATTTTCCAATTTTTCTTCAACTACAATGCTTCCTAGATCTGTTATTCATTGCAAATATTGATCTTTCAAATTCTGATTGTGATAGATGGAGACATAAAATTAATTTTTTCATCAGTTAATGATTAAATATTGAACATTATTCTTGAATTATAGATATTAATTATATATTCTATACTTGAGGTCATTGTACAACTATAATTGAAAATGGGAAATTTCTTTGTTTAATTTGCTGTAGTTTGAGAGCCTGTGTGCATTGCAGACGCTGTCCCAAACTAGATGTCAAGCTCAGCTGTGCTTGGGAAAGCATTTTCCAAGATGGTGTTTATTTGGTTGCATTGTTTACTATATTTAAGCAAAAATTACTAATATGGATACGAACAAATTGAAAAATGCTGGCTATACTAACAGATTTGCTGACTATTTTGTTATTTGCGGCCTCGATTTGAGTTCTGGTCTTGAACCAGACAATTTCGCAGGTATGGTCATAACAGTACAGCTACATTTACATTTCACCAGCACTTTTTGCATAATTTTTCTGTTGATTAGTGAATTCAAAATATATAAATTGCTATAATACTTTTTCATATATTATTTGAGTTTCATCTAAATTATTAATTAGCAATTCAACTACCGTAATTTTCGTAAAACACTATTAATCTTGATAGGTAATTTAGTTTTAATACGAATGGTCTTGCAATCCTATTATAAAAGAAAGTGTTTTTACTTTCTTTTAAATATTTTACATTATGTTTCCAAATATAGTTGTTTTGCTATTGAAAATTAATCATAGCAATTGTCTAAAGAATAATAATTTCCCAATCAAGTACCTACCTTTGTTTTGATAAATGCTTGTTCTGTTTTATCTTAAAAATTATTTAAGTTACTTGTAAAAGCTGTTAATATTTATAAAGCTATGATTTCAGAAGTGCTAAATCTAAAAAATATTATTTATTGTTTTAAATCCTTGGAATTACTCTTTGAATGTGGATGCAGTGTAAACAATGTGCACTTTCTCTTTGTCTTGTATTATTTCCCACGTAAATTTATAATTGTCAAAGCTTTGAACAATGCAATTCACACATCTTTACGTAAGATCAATTGGTGTAAGATACCTTTTTATGAATCAAACCTTGGTAAGCACAAAGTTGGACACATGCCCAGCTCGTGAGTTGATGTCTGAGTGTGGGAGACGTCAAAATTAGATGCTAGCTTCTATTGATTAGGCAAAAATCTGAAAATTTCTGGACAACCTCCAAAAGTGTCAAATTATGAGAATTAATTTATTACTTTGCTACAATAATCTAGAGTAATTAATTGTAGGTATTATACTGTACGCCAACCTTATCCGTAGTAGATTGTTAACTTATTTATTCACGCTTCTATAGCCTTATAATATAAGGCTAGCTTCTAATATTATTTCAATAGGATTTAGAATGTAGACTTAATTGAGTGCTTACAATATCATTCTTCCTTTAATATTTATTGGTGGTCCTGTCATGATAATCTGGTGATTCAGTACTTCACCCTACCCGCATCCTTCAATAAAGGGTGTTTTAATCTGTAACATGACCCTATTGTCTCATTGTTGCTTGGCTCTATAATGATGATAGGTTTGATGAACTATTATACGTACTCGGGCCTTCAATAAATCGCGTTTTAAAAGATGAGAGCCAGTTGAAGCTGAAATTTGCTTGAGAGGTTGGGTTTCATGAGAATCTATTGATCTCCTCCTATCTTATCTAAACTTTGATCTCCTTCTGTGCTGTTTGAACTTGAAAGTATCAGTGTTTATCGTTTATCATGACAACAGAGTATGATGAATTACATATTTTAAAACAATCGTTAGAAGAAAGTCATTTTACCTTTCACTTCACCAATAGTAACAAGGCCGGATGCATTGCGCTTTTGACATAAACTCGTTAATTGATTGATACCTATGTAAAAAAGAAGATATTAGAATGTTAATTAATACAATAAAAATTCAATTTGTGATATAACACAAGCCGTAGAAAAGAATTTTTGAATAAGGTGCTAGACTAGATAAATCATAGGAGCCACAGGTACCAGCATATAATACAGTGTGATAAACTTCCAGCTCAACTGAACCTTCATCTGTGTTTCAGTACCTTCTGTATGTATCTTCATGTATCTGGCTTTTCAAATTCAAATTATATTCCATTAAACCTTTTATTCAGTCAAAATATATTTACAACAGTGTTTTTAATTATTTCAAGCTAATAATCTGTAGAATATTTTATTTCGATTTTAACCAATATCCAAACCTCTACTAGATCCAATAATAAATCACAGTAGTTTATTACCGTGCTACATCATTGTTACCGAAGTTATTCTCTTTTAGATTGATTTGCAGTTCAAATTAATGATATAGCTCAGTATATTCGTACTAGTACTTTCAGACTAGCTACACAAGTAATAAAAAATGAACATAACTTGTTTCACAGTTCACTGTTGATTTGTGATGTGTGTCGAATGTTCTCCAAAAATAATCGCATCTCTGACCATATATCCATTATATTTTTGAATATATCTATCAAAATTTGTTTTGAGAAAATTTTGCCCCGATAAAGTTTTTTCCTCTGTTAAAAGAATATGGTAGAAAAATATGATTTTCATTCCAATAATTTATAATGAAATATATATATTCTGTTTATCCCTTGCGGACTTGCCGTAGATCAATACTTTTCTCACTATCATTTTTTTATAATTAGGTAGTCCTAATGTAGTACAGTACAGTATCGAAATTGATGTTAAAAATCATTTAACCTTTCTAAAAAAGGCTAGTAAATAGGCCCATTGCTTTTATAATAGAGTATTCCAGCTTCAATTTCAACCAATTAGATGATAATTACATTTTTCGCCGTCTCTTGACTCTATTCATTTTAATTTGATTAAGATACGGCTGAAATATAACAGTTATGGGACTCATTGACGACTTGAATTATTTATTCAGGTTTGGTGGGACCTCCCCTTCTCTACAAATAAAAGAATAGTTATATATTTGCATTGAAATAAGATCTACTTCCTACTAGAATTTTTGAAGCAGGCTCATATTTATTGTCAGCTGCATTTTTTGATTAGGCTGACTTCAATAGAGACGCTTTTAGAGGTCATTGTCTATTAGCATATGCATGCATTATCATTTTGACCCCGTCCAAGACTCAGTTCATTTCACTTTCATCGATCAATTTCTGTTGATGGTTTGGCTTTGTCAGTTTATCAACAAAAACCGACAATAAATCTCAAGTTTTGAGAATGGGAATGACTATTTCTCCATGGTTTGATATTTTTTGAAAATAGTATTATTTATGATCGAACTATGTCAAAGTGTTGAATATGCTTAGAATGAAGAAATAAATTGTAAAAATATATAGGGGATATAATCTTCTCTGTATAGCTAATCCATAAAAATTTGGTTAATGTAATTGTTTAATGTGTTTTCTTGCTGAGTATTGTTACCTCTTAATGGCATAATTTATCAAAATTTGAAGACTTTTAAAAATAACCATTTAGAAACCCTCTAACCTCTAACGGCCAAATTTAAGAGTTTCTAAAAATAATCATTTGGAAACCCTCTGAGGATTGGAATATTGGGCCTAACCATAGATGAAATGTTTTTAGAAACCTTCCAAATATTGTTAGATTATTCAGTTGGAGGTTAAAAATGCTTTACAAGAGAACACACAAATCAATTACAGTTTCCACATTTTTATGAATCAGCTATAGAGTGAAGATACCATTTCCTATAATTATATTTACAATATTGCTTTCTTCATCCTAAGCATCTTTTACATAACTCGTCTATATAAATTTAGAGAAAAGCTAGACTTGCTTTTGTCGTTCATATTGATGGATAGGCCTACTTCTACCAAATTATTTTATTTCAGAATATTTCTTGCTCAGACCATTTCTATTTTTACCATGAAAATGTAATTTGAAAAAAAATTGAGTGCTCTTGAGATCATTTAAATGAAATCATGGGAATTAATTTTTTTAGTAACCTATATTTTTCAGATAGATGCTTCAGAACTTATGATTCATAAATGCTAGTTCTCTACTCATACTCATCCATCAACTTCCGTTTACTTCCTTTCTTTGTAGTTATTTTCAGTAAATTTATTCTTGATTCTTTAAGCTTACGTAGATTTAACAGATTCTGGCGGAGAATAACACCTCTTTCCCCTTCATTTATTTCGTGGTAAGATTATTATTTATTTCCCAAGACACTCGTGCTTGCGTTATAGATGACACATTGTAACATTTGACTTGCAAGTGACGAAAATGTCCTACTGAATTATTTATTATTCTAATACAAGCGCAAATACATTATTCATTGCAGTTTGATGGAATCAGTTCCTTCTTCTCAAATTGTAATGTTTGCTTCAAATTTTATGCAGCTTGTGTTGATGAAATGAAGATTTGTTGATTTCTTTTGTTATTTTCAGGCGATAATTTGCAACAAACACCTTTGGAAAGACCGTATAAGTGCAAAGTACTCGGTCACTACCCAGAAAATGTTTCTTGGAATCCATTCGATTTCAATGCGGTTTGCATGGTAAGGATTCGCTCAAGTTTTTAGCTAAAACATAGTACATACTTGAATATGAACACAAAATATAGATAACATAGAAAATATCACTGGGAAAAAGAGGAATAGATATAGCAATTTTATACAGTTGAAAACTATAGAGAATTGGAAACTCTATAGTCTATCTGTACTATATCTATGTCTATGAACATTTATATTTCTCTCTATAATCTATACTCTGACTGTGTTCAACTCTATAAAGTTGAAGAGTCTATAAGGAATTGGAAACTCTGGGTTAAAGGTTCCCGTTTTTTTTTATTGAGAACAATTTTTAGTAGAAGTTTTAATTGATGAATAGTAGAGACTTTGTTAAAGATCTCATACTTTTGGTCTGCTGCTGTGAAAATGATTGCGAATTATTATAAAAATTAAATACAGTTAAATATTCTCAACCAACCACTATTTAAGTTGGAAATAAAGGTTCTATTAGATTAACCATGGTTTGTAGGTTATTTTTTGCCTTTTTGCTCTATTTTTTGTCTGTGTTTTTCATTTTAATGTTTTTTCTTCCTCTCCATTTTTTGTAGTTCTGTCTTTTTCTTAGGACTGTGGTTTAGTTCTTTAATTACTCAACTTGAGATAAATCGATTCAGACCCTTCTTCGCACTTGGGTGCAATGGGCAAAGTGAAAATATCTCTGTACCATCATTTTTTATTATTTATGGTTATTTTCTCATTTTATTATTTATATTTATTCCTGTTTCATTGAAGAGGAAATGAATAAATTGGATTGAATTGTAGTATTATTATATCTCAATATTCTTCTTTGAACATTTTTACTTATTTCAGTGTCTCTTATCACTGTTCGACGATTTTATTAATTAGAATATTGTTTATTGTGGTGCAGTTGAGCCTGCCGCATGGTCTACAGTTCCACACTCAGAAGCACATTCTCGAGCCGAAATTCCATAGTTTTGTGATAACCAAAGAGGATGGCCGCCGCACCTATGGCTCCAGCTATGTCTTCTTCGAAGAAGTCAGCAACAGAAAGATATGCAGTGCTATGCAAACGTTGCAAGTAAGTTTCACCTATTCGATTGAATGTTGATGAAAGCTAAAATCACAGTTTGTTGTCTTTTCTACTTGAATAGTTTAACTGACAGAAGAGTTGAATTTAAATGTTCAGGTCATTATTTATTTATTCATACATTGAAACATTATAATGAAATGAAAAGAACGGGCGCTAGCCCAAAACTTCTTAAATCTAGTCTAATAACATGTCCAAATTATCATCAGTTGTAGTTGTAGGTTAAATTAAAACATATAAAGTTTCTCGACAATATGAATTTCTTCAATCAACTGGCTATTGAGATCTGAGCAGTTGATTTCATCCATTTTTCAACTGTTGAGATCTTAATATGAATTGGAATTATGTATTGGAATATTCAATTATGTTCCGTATCATCCTCATTTGATAAATGGATTTATTATCCGCCTAAAATAAATTGATAAATTTCAATATACATTTTTATTTCCCACTTCACCCTATAAACTTTGGTAAAAATATTTGTTGTCCACTCTAGTTGAAGGAGAAGCATTGAAGTATTCTTTGGGGAATGCTTTGACTGATAAACGAAAATTAGCCAATATTTTTATAATACACCTGATGAATTGGCAAAGTCTATGGGAGTGGAGGGGTGAGGAGGAACTCAATGTTTCCAATTTCCATCGGACTATTTTCCTGCTGTTGACTACAGCATATTGTTCTCTTTATTATGGATGATGCCCACATAAACTTTTTGCTTGTCCATGGCTGATTCATAAGATGATCAGAAGTTCATTCCTAACGGGGAATTCGAACCCACGAGTAGACATTGAATTTTGCTGGCAGACTGAAGGGTGCAACTTAGTCCACTCGACTAACCTGGGCCCATTCGCTTGATAAAATATAAGCTAATAGTTGAATACGTTCCTATTCCTACAACCAGCAGACTACTGTTATTATTAGTTTGTATTTTATCATGCAACTGGGCTAGCCTAGTCGATTAGTATAACCATAGAGAAAAGATAGCAAAAGAAGATATCCCATTGTATAGGGTGTTTATGTTCCAAATTTCACTTGAACTACTCGATTGCCCTAGTAGTTCTTTTTTGTGAAGCTATCTGACGCTGGTAGTCTCTCATACTGTGCCCTTCTCACTCTTTCCCGGCCAAAACAGTAATAATAGACAGCAGTCGACTGTTATAGGCTAAATTTGGAACATACCAACCATATAGTGGGCCCTGTTTACAGAAATGGAATTCGGAGAAGGAGAAAAAATAGCGAAACTGAGCGCTTCCTGGGGATTGAGGACATCGTCGGATTTATTAAAACTGGCATGATTAGATAGAAGGGGCAGAGAATGGTAGGTGAGAATGGATGATGAGAGGATTGCCAAATGTATATGGAGGGAAAGAATATTCAATAGAAGAAGAAAAGGAATGCCAAGGTTTAGATGGACAGATGATGTAGAACAGGATTTGAGAACGCTTGGAGTTCGCAACTGGAAAAGGCAGGCAGAGGATTGGGAGAGATAGAGAGACTTTGTGAGGGAGGCCAAGGGTTGTAGCGACTTGTAGAGCAGCTGAGGAGTAGTAATATCTGACGCTGGTAGTCTCTCATACTATGCCCTTCTTACTCTTTCCCTGCCAACACAGTAATAATCGACAATTGTTTTTCACCCGGCCAAAACAGTAATAATAGACAGCAGTCGACTGTTATCGGCTAAATTTGGAACATACCAACACACGACCTATATTATATAATATCTTCTTATGCTATCTTTGCTAGGATAAATAGGAAAGTATAACTCGTGGTATAACTCACTAGGATAACTAGAAAAGTATAATTCATTGTATAACTCACTATTTTTGTTGTGATATACTATATTGGAATATTCTATTAGGATCTCAGTAAGGATATCGATTAAATTCATTCGATTAGTATTCCTATAAGACTTTATAATCTTATGTAAATTCGGGAGAAAAATGCCGGCTGGGTTGGTCTAGTGCTACAAACTTTGGTCTGCTAGCACGTGGGTTCGAATCGCGCCGATAGCATGGACGTTTGATCCATCTCTCATCTCTACGCACTTTCCATTATTACCTAAGCATAAGCAACAAAAAGCATCATGCGTAATAAAAAAAAGTGCAATAAAAAACCTTATTTTTTTCTCCCGTTCATTTCAATGATGTGTTTTTGTAAAAATAGAGAACCAAGAGACTGTTTATACTATAAAGAGAGTGTTGTGATGGTTTCAGGCAATGCACTGGGCGGAGCTGTCGAGCGGTCAGTCGCCGGCGACGAAGCCGCGTCCGCTGGACCACAACACGCGGTCACTACCGCGCCACTTCAAGCTGACCGCACACCGACCCAAGGCGGCACAGAGCTACTATGACCACGCCAAAGACACGCTCTACGTCACCAAGAGCATCTCTCTCATATCGCAGGTGCCCTACGTGCATGCCAGCCGACTCTTCCTATCAGGACTCTATAGGTCAGTGCAACAGTGCAACATTTCCTGGTTTATTAATATCATTTTAATCAATCTTTGAATGATTTCAACATAATATGTGAATCTTTCTCAACACGGCTAGTTACTGTTTGGCTAGTTTTGCTAGTAAATCTCATCCGACTGCAGAGGGTAAGTTTATGACACCTTGATTCAATGATTTTATTACAGCCAGAAAATACATACAGTAAACTAGGCCATGTCATTGCAATAAAATTACAATAACGATAAATAAATAAAGATAATTCACAACATCTAATCCAATCTAATTAAATTCTAAATTTTGGATTGTATATTTCTGAACTCGGAATTTGATTCAAAGTGAAGCAACATAACCTACCTTTTAGACATTGGCTTACTACTATCAAAATTCGGAAAGGGAACAATTTTGGGCTAGACCTGTTGGTCCTTTTCTAATCATGTATTTGATTTGTGCATTGGTTAATGTAAATGAATAAATGAATAAACATGCACTGCAACAGCAGGCATTAAAGGTATTCTGTTTTTCATAAAAAATACAGAAATAGCGATTAATTACTCAACTTTAATTCTATTAATCTATTTAAATCTATACCTACTTACAATAAATCTTGGAAAAATTAACTATAAAAACTATTATCACAGTCAATTACTAATTTAGCTTGTGTCAGTCTCTTCAAACTCATTAATAGAATAGAATGGATTGTCGACCATTCATGACTTGACTTGACTTGACCCGCTTCTTAAAGCTCACCAAATGCGGCTCTCTTATTTCATTAGGTAGCATATTGCCAGATATGGGAAAACTTCTCCTGGATCTTTCCAATCTCACCCTGGGCAGGACCAGGTTTCCATTTCCCCGTGTAGCATGACTGAACCAGATTGGCCCTGGTGTACAAATGCATATTCTCTGGTATATATACAGACTGTAGACCGTCATCACTTGTAAATGTACAAACAATGGCTTGCAGTGATCAATCCAACCAGCCCTCATCACAATTCTAATGGCTGTTTTCTGCATTATTAGCACCCTATTCACACTCGCAGCGTGCACCCACAGCCTTGTACCATATGCCTATGGCTCTGAAAAAAACAAAGTAAGCCTGGCGCACAAAACAGTCGCTACACACATGATACTTGGTTTGGTTAAGATCATTGTAATCAGTTTTTAAATAATTTTTGAATGTTTCTCAAATAATTTCAACTGTCTTTGAATATTTGCAATAATTTTATGACACTTTGATTGGTTACAATCATTACTGATCACATAACAAATACTGATCAATCAATATTGATCACACAACAAATTTAGCATCATTCGCAAAATTTCTTTCCAACTGATTTGTTGAATTTAATGTAACTAAAGGTGGATTGCCACTTATCAGTAACAGTGTAAAGTGAGAATATTATTCTTGTAAATTCTAATGTGACTATCATAAATATCCGCTTGGACGAGATGAGTGGGAATAGTCCCATTTGTGGGAATTTATTTTCACTGTCTCTGATATGTAGGAATCCAGCTCTAGGATATATTACAGTGTTGCCCAAGGTATGTGTAACTGATTAGGGCTACATTACACCTCCATTTCTAATAAATATCATGGAAAAATTTGTAATGTGGAATTTTTAGCTTCAATATATCATCAAAATGTTATACTTGTTGGTTTTTTTAATGTGAATTTGTGTAAAAAAAACTCGTTGTATTAATGGTAAATTGTATAAAAACGTAAAGTTGTAGTTGGGAAGTGTATTTGTAAATTTTTAGTGACAAGACTTTACGAAACCAATATATATCCTATAAACTTGAATGTAAATAGGAGAATGGGTAATGCGGCAAGACAGAACATCCAAAAGGATCTCTCTGCCGATAAAAGCCATATGGATGAATAAATGAATACGAATTGAATATGCAGAGGTTCTAGATAGTTGAATTAAGAATACTAATTTTCAACGATTATTTGCAAATGTTTGTTGACTTGACTACATGTTGTATGGTTTGTTGCAGATGTTGGAAAGATCAGCACCACATCAGCGTGGACAGCTACGTGTACAACCTGCTCTATCAGGTGACAGTGCCGCAACCTGGTCGCAGCCTGTCGTTCCACTGCTACCCTGATTGCACGACGACCATCCAGCGGCCCAGTGCCATCGAGGAACTGCCTCTCTTCGACTTCCCGCTGCGCGAGCTGTTCGGCATGCTCTCTGTCGAGTCAGTGCTACAGCTATTCACCTGTCTGCAGCTCGAGAATCAGATACTGCTTTGCTCGTCTGGTAAATTGACAATTTCTCGTCCAATATTCAGTTTTATTCAGATCATCATCCAGAAGTATTCACATGTAATGCCGCTTCCACACTTTGGCCCAATGCGTACAAATGATGACCAGCGCCAGAGTGTGGATGGGTGGTTTGCCAACGTTGGCCTTCATTGGTCCTAGTTGGCCATCGCTCAATGAAGGCCAGTGCTGGCAAACCACCCGTCCACACTCTATGAACAAATTCATTGCACTAAAAATAGGCAGTACGGTATTTGAAATGTTCATATTATATTTATAGTTGATGTATGATCATAATTTAGTATTTTAGCATAAATTATTAACCATATCGTAATGTAGTTATATTTTTATATAACATTGAAATATTGGATGCAAGGTATTGAACCTTTTGTTGAGTTGAGATTGAAATTGAACATTTCATAAAATACAGAGCTTTGATATTGATTCCCGTCGAATATAATGGATATTACGACAAGATATTTGAAGATTGAATATATTTGTTAATAATTGGCATTTTTGTTGCAGAATACCAGAAACTGATGCTAGTAGCTGAGTCGATGCTGTGTCTACTATTTCCTTTTACGTGGCCTCACGTATACGTGCCCATACTGCCAGCCTCTCTGCAGCATTTCCTAGACGCCCCTGTTCCTTTCATTATGGGTCTTCATAGTAGAGAAAATCGAATCAATATACCTAGCGAGGTGATCATTAGCATTCTTGTTCATTTTTTTATGTTTTGTAATAATTGCGGGAAGTTGTGTGTAGAGTTGATGAGAAAATATTAGCTCAACTCAATTAAATTCAATTCTTTATTTCCAAAGTAGAAACACTTTACAATCCAAAACAGAATATAATCTTTAGAATATTTTTCCCCGCATGGACTATAGATCCGTGCGCGGGGAAAGAGAACTATTTCAACATTTTAACATTTAGAGCCGTGTGCAAAGTGAAAGCTTCAACACGATTAAATCAGCTGGTGGATTTAACTCAAAATGAGCTGCATTATAACAAATTAGACTTGATTATGGGTTTAATCCAGGATTAAAACGTCTAAACTGGCACTGAGCAAATGGCACTTACAGCCCTAACGGGCCCAAGAGAGGGAAATTCAAAAATACGTTTCATATTGTTACACTGTAGTAGTCAACAATTTCTGGATTAATTCAAGCTTCTAAAATACCTTTGTTATTGAATCAATATTTTAATAGTCGCATTGATTTCAGATTGGTACTCAAAAGAAGTCAATTATATTATTTTAGCCAGCTTCTTTTAGATTTCAGAGGCGAATAATAATTATCTTAATTTATAATTTATGTACAGACAGCTATACCAAAAATATTATGTAAATGGAATCAATAAGTATTATTATTATACCAAATAATTCAGGAACATAAAAAGTTTTGGGGGATTTATTGTTTTTGATTTTACTATTTTAATGCTTGTTACTTAATGAATGAGTATGTTAATAAATAGTATGCGGACTGATTACTCAAATGTGCACTTAGTATTTGAATCAACTCAAAAGTATTTTGGAAATATTGCTTTCTAATCCTAGTTAAAAATACTTTTAGTAATTGAAACACAATAAAAAATATCTAGTACCCTTTTATTTTATCACAACACAACTAGTTTTTATTTCTTTTACTGTGTTTTAATAATTTAAGTAGCCCTAAAAAGAAATGTGACTATTTTAGAACTACACCTGAATTATCATGAAACTATTCCCAAATTAACTTTCTATACTCTGCTTCTTGAATCTTCTTTGAGAAACGTTTTCAGTATTCGAAAGTATTCCCAAAATTGTAGTAGTGTTACTATAAGGTAAAGAAAGTATTGGCTTTGCTAATTTCCTGTGATTATCCAATGTTTGCAAATATTTTGATTCATAAATAATTTGTATTGCAGGCAAATCTGTGTTATGTAGACTTGGACACTAAGGTGATGCAGTTACCCGAAGAATTGCCTTCGTTCCCACAAAAAGCAGAATTTATAGCTGAAATTAATGACCTGCTATGTAAATATAAAGTTAGCTGTGATGTTGACAAGTGAGTATTTGAAGATGTTTCAAATTAGTAATATTATCAATGCAAGTTAATTGAAATTTCCAACAGTGATTTTCAACATTTTACTATATTGTGTCAAAGATTGTACTTTCACTGAATTTCAGTTTTGTGGCTTTAACAATTACATGTTCAACAGTGAAATGTTGGAACCATTGTTGAAAATTTGACTGATAAAACCACATAATTGCAGCCCAAAAGCTACAAAGTGCATAAGAACACTTAAATGTTGGAATCATAAATAAAACTGCGTTTGGTGAACTCACAAAACTTCAGTCCAGTGCCCAAATAACAAGTGAAGTCTACTATATTTTATCTAAAACATTTTAATTCGATTCAGTTACTGTTGTAACATTGAAAACAAAATAATTTTAGACTAAATTGGAAGCTTTTATTACTGTAGTTCAATACTGAGCACTGTAGTTATTGTGATAGTTATATATAATATTATAAAGAAAAGAATTGGCTTATACATGAACGGGATAGTAATTACACGATTGACGCGTCATAACGTCTGAACTACTGAGGTGATTAATTTGAAATTTTGCATAAAGATTCTTAATTTGCCGAGGATTGTTATAGGTATATTCTCAGTTCTTCAAGATTTCAGTTTTCTAAAGATTACAATTCGTCACGTTTTTCAGTACGTCAAGTTTTCAATTCGACAAGTTTCCAGTTTGTGATAATTTGCTTGTGTCATCACATAAGCTACACGATCGTCATAAGATACTCTAATCGTTAATGTAAATGAATCTGTTACTGTCTTATTGCTCTGCTCATAGGAACTCGAATAGTCTAACCAACTCGCCATGCTGCGACAAGCCAAGCTCAGGTGTGGGTGGAGGGGACATAATGACGACTAGTTGCACTCTGCCCTCCTCGACGTGGCGACCTCGCAAGCACTCGTGGGCCAACGACCTCGACGAGGACGCCAACCACTACGAGTCGAGTGGCTCGGACACGCTCAGGCGCATCATATCGCTCGCCAGGAAAACTAGTAAGTGTAAAATTAAACACTCGAAAATTTGATATACTATTAGAGAATATTTTAGTGTTCCATTATGAATAAATAAATATCACGATATCTCACCAAAACAGTATCAATAGTAAGTATTTTTCAATCTCACCGAATGTAATTCTCAATCTATACTTACTCCTTTGCGCTACAACTCATTCAGAGCCTTGGCCTCCTCCAAAACGCCTCTTTACTCATTTCTATAGCGGCCCATACACTTTCTTGTATTAGAACGACCAGCTTGGCATAGCACGATGAGCGCCATACAATGCAAATTCAGTTCGCATTGTGAAGTCGGTTGTGAAAGTGATATTTTTTGGTTCACTAGCTATGCCAGTAGTAACGAAGAAGGAAGCTTTAGCAGTATTGTTGATTGGTGCTATTCATGGAGACAGGAAAGTAAAGAAGAGAAGAAGGCAAGTATGGACGAAAAATTGGTTGAAGGAAGGAGAAAAATATTCAGACATGAGACTTTTGAAAGAATTACGTGAGAATCACGAAAATGATTTTAGGAACTACTCGCGGATGGATAACGATACATTCAGTTATGTGTTGGAAAAGGTTGAGCCGCGCATAGAAAGACAGGACACTAATTTCAGAAAAGCTATAACAGCTGAACAACGCTTAGTTGACATGCTTGATATTTAGCCACTGGGAGATCACTAGAGGACATGAAGTTTTCAACTATAATTCCACGCCACAATCAGTGATGATTTCTGTACTCATCGATGAATATTGGTAAAAAATTTGGAGAGAGGAACACTTGTGCATCAGCACTCATGATGGAAAAAGAGAAAAGCCTACAAACGAATCATAACCTCAAAACACTGCAGTCTCGGAACGTGGCACGAAACTGACACACACTAGCAGGACAGCACGACGCCGGCTGGCCTGGCGCGACGGAAATCAAACCTTTCTGGATTGCCATCGTGCCGTGCAATGCACGACGTGCTTAGCACTAAATTCCTCACACACTGTCACGATCCTTCCTTTTTTGGCCCGTCCTGCAAGCACGACATGCAATGCAGGACCAATGTATGAGCCGCTTATCGGCAGCCTTGAATCTCCATCCTCTGACGTCACTCCCAGCTTCCTAATATCGTCCTCCACATCCTTCACCCAACGCTTTCTCAGTCTTCTCCCTCCTGGGCTGTTTCTGTAGACCTTCTTATCGACTCTTGAGTCATCATCCTCTCAACGAGTCCCAACCAGCTCAAACGTCTCACTTTCATCTCGTCAACAATTAAAGAGTGTGATCACATTGAATGAGTATATATGTGCAAGTGCACGCCAGATCATGCATGAGCCGAAAAACAACATTTGAAAAGTGCCTTTGAAACACGTTGTGACTTGCATGTAGCTGCTCACACTGAACGCATCCAGCAAGTGCAAGCGTTCAGTGTGAGTGTTCCTATTACATGGTCATGCTTGACCAAGCTTGCACTTGCATATAATTATACCATTCAATGTGATCACACCTTAGCATTTCTGGTACAGATCACGCAGCTCTTGGTTTGATCATATTCGCCATTCATCATTAGTATAAACTGGGTTAAATATCCTTCTCAAAACCGTTCACTCCCAAATACTTAATAGATCATTCTTTTTTATTTTCATGGACAGGGTTTTGGATCTTAAATTAATTTTGGGTCAGAGCATAATAGCACCTGTTCGTGTATATCACAACATCAACGAAGGATTGAGCGTTGTTGCAAAAGTTTGTAATTAAGATTCAGTGGATGTACTTCGTTGATGATGCATAAATTGCATATATTTATTATTAATAAATTAATGAAGATTGATGATGTTATTCTGATGAATAATAAATCCCACTAATGACATTATTCAACTACTTACTGATTGTAAGATTCATTCACTGAATTTAACTTGAAATTTCAATGAAATTAATGTTTGTTTTATTTAATTTATTCTATTTCTCATTCAAGATTCATTCACTGAATTGAACTTTAAATTCATCCTGTTGTTCTATTTCATCAATTTCAATGAAATTACTGTTTGTTTTATTTAATTTATTCTATTTCTCAACTACTATAGTCCTAATAGTTTTACCACCTTTCATTTTACGATAGAGTTCCAAAACTATGAAATTAGCTCAACTGTTTTGACTGATTATAAAATTTTATCTCTTTCCAAGTTACTAAATTATTTATTCTGTTTACAAAGGTAGTAGATTATCGACTTCAAGGTTTCCAGATAATTGATTGATATTTTTTTTATCATTGATATAACCGGTTTGACTGTTTTGCCTTTCTGGTTTATGTTTTTTTATTCTCTCTTCTGAGAATTTCTGGAATCCCTGCCACTGCGGTCTTCAATAAAATATTGCTTTTTTTATTGATTCTATTAATCAATCAATGTATTAAGTATACTTATTCTTAAATATGCATCAACACAATGTATTATCTATTTTATAATCAAAATATTAATTATAGATCTACATTATAAGTGTATTCTCTATTATTTACTTCTATGAGCAGATTAAGCTTATATGTATAAAGTGGAACTCCCCCCCCTACACACAGATGGATAGTCTAGTAGGGGGATTCCAAAATATGTTGTATATTGTATTTCATATTCGTGTATCATGTTTTTTTTTGGAAATAAACTTAATTGAATTGAAATTATTGATTAAAGTTTCAAAGCTATCAAATTAACTGAATGGTTATTAATTTCCTCTTTTACCAATTTACTAGATTAGACCTATATTTTTTGCTTACAAAGTTATTAGATTATATACTTCTTAAAAAGTAATTTTACAAAATTAGTAGATAATTGCAAATTAAATTGATTGGCTGTTGCAGGGGTAAGTTTGGAGGGAATCGGCTCGTTGGACTGGGATGGATATGCGGAGCCAGATGTTGACGACAATGACGCAGAGCACATTTTGGACGAAGAAGGCCAGTACACCCAGGAACTGCTCTTCAATAACGCTTTAAGAGAAATATTTCTCAATAGATTTGTACATATATTTTCAAACTACGAAAACTTCGTCATTCAACCCAGTCAAGTAAGTTGCAAAACAATCTTGAGAAATTAATCTGACTATTTTACTTGGAAAATATTCAATTAATTGTATTCTTGTTATAGTATTCTTTGATACTATATACTAGTATAACTACTATATACATATAGGGCCTTCACTCACTTTTCTTTTTAGGGCACTGAAATTATTAGACACAATGAAATTTGTCAATGAAAATATCCTTTTCATTTTATCAAAAACACTATTAGTTTAACTCTTAACTAGTTTGAAAGCCAAGTGATTTACACTGAGCTGCAATCTTAAGTGATTTACACTTGAAAATGGCTCTTCAAGAGTTGAAACTTGTAGATGATGGTTTCTCGATCCATTCCAAGCTGCGGTGTATTAACACACGGTTTCGATGTATTTTAAACGAGGTAAAGTCAATTATTCCAAGTAAATTATCAGTTCTATTTACTTGAAAACATTTCCAATCGCCACTGTTGAAAATAAACGCTGGCCATTCGAAAGTACTCCAGTCAGTACTTTAAAACTGCTTATTTACTTACAATAATTGACTAAACGTCGTGTAAAGTAGATCAAAACCGTGTGTTGAGACTTGTGTTTTGATAAAATAAAAGCGGTACTAGATAGTTTTAATTGTACTTTAGTATATGGCCTACTATTAATAAATATATACCAAATGGGTACTAACTTGTTGTTGAGGTCTACTCAAATTGAATCAAATTGTTAAACTAAATATACTATATACTACTTTTAGTTGTGTAGTATATTTGTATAATACCTTTTCCAATTGAATGTTTAAATCAAGAACTTCTTGAAAGAAAAAAATAATTGTTAAAGCAATTACCACTAGACTGCATTGCATTTCATGCGATCATAGCTATATGAAGTGGTAATCAAACTCTTCTGAAGAAACTGAGTAGATCTACATTTGCAGTTGGTATGAGTTGCAGATCATGGCTAAGTGGTAGAGTGGATATCAGTGTCCAAACTTCGTCACTTTATTAAATAGAAAAGTTTTCCTTATCTATTTGTATTCTATCCTTAGGGTTGTTAACATCAAAACGGCTTTTTATCTTGTCCATTTTGTATCCAGAGTTCGTTTTGGTTTTATTTTATATACAGCAGAGTTTGAGGCTATTTTTACGGCTCAAAATTAGGCTTTGCGACGGGTCTTTAGCCAATCTTGTAGGTGCTTTTGCAAACCCATATATTATAAATTCATCACTAAAAACCTTATAGGAAGTTATAATTTATTATATTAATCTTTAGTCCGTGCAAACATAAGTTTGGGCTTTATGGCCAATGCTATTTCAATATAACAATAGAAGCTCACTGTTGCCGTCTTTAAGCTGATTCAATCGAAAAGGCCTACGCTCTCTTATTAGCTCTTTCTCGCACACAATTAGCTCACAGGATCTCTGGATTCTGTGGAATGTGGTAGCATTGAACTCCATAAGAGAAATTACTCCAAAGAGTAATAAGAGAAAAACTTTATGAAACAACTTCGAGATGGATTTTGTTTAATTGAGGATGATATTGATAAGTAATTTAATATTCACAGACTGTAGTATAAAGATTATTCTGAGTGTTGATCAGTTTACTTATTTTTCATTCGAATTAGGTCACAACAACTCTTACTGATTAATGCTATATCCTTTTCAGGACAGAGAACAGTGGATGAACGAGCGCGAATCGATGCAGAACTTTGACAAGGCGACGTTCCTGTCGGACCAGCCGCAACAACACCAGCCGTTCCTGTCGCGCTTCATCGAGACGCAAATGTTCGCGACGCTGGTTGACAACAAGATCATGAGCGCCTGGATGAAGGTCGAGCCCAACCTGCGCGTGTTCGAGCGACGCATCAAGCTGCTGCGCAAACGCTACTGCGACGGCGCAGTGCGCACGGCCCACCACGAGGCCTGTCGAGAACATCGCTACTGCGACTGCGCAGTGCGCATGTCTCACTACGAGGCCTGTCTCAGCATCAACGACTCGGAGAGGCTGCTTGAGAAGCGCATGGCCAGTGTTGATGTGGAGGTGGCAGCGCCTCAGGAGTTGTTGTCCAATCACGTGACACGTAACACGAGGGCTGGATTTCCGTTGCTTGATTCCACGCTGCTCAATCAGGAGCTCGCTCAGCGGTAATGTCGCACTGTATATAGATGGCATGTATCACTTCAACATGAGTTTAATTTTGGAATTATACTACTCTCAATAGCTATATTTTACTAGTAGTTTTGTAAACAGTAGACCTCACGCAGTTATAAACCACAGCCTTCTCTAATACTGCCCATTTAGAGTAAATTCTGTCCTTGTGTACTGTCGTGTCGTGTCGGCGAGATATCGGTGTTCAAATGGCAATTGGTCGTGGCTGATTGGGTTGGTGTATGGTCAATGGGTCAATGCTAATAATCTGTTAATCACAACTATCACCAAAAACTAATTCCCAAGACATACTGTCAAATGGTCAGCCCGAGTTGAAAGCAGAGAAAGGTCGAGAGAAAATTCTATGCTACTTTGAATTTTTACTTGCGTCATTGCATGCAAGTAATAATCCACTCAACAGCTGATTTATTATGAATAATTAGTCTGATTTTCACAGTAATATTGAAGTATGGAGGAAATTCCTTTTCTTCTCATATTATCCTTAAAATACAACATTTCAAAAAACCTCACATGTGGGTACATCGACACGTAATTCAAAAAGAAACATTCCTTTCAAATTTTATGAAAATAAAATAAAATTGCCGCGTTTTGCCGTAAATGCAGAACAAACATACCAAAACATACATACGTACGTACGGTGTGGAACCACTGAGTGCAAAATTGAAAACTTCACCCCCACCCCACATTGAAGCTGCTATAAATCAATCAAACGAAAACATAAGATAGTGAAATAATAGAGAATTGAATGCTCTTTAATTTTTACGATGCATTGTTGGAGAGTTATATGCTCTGAAGGAGCAAAATATCTTATGAAAACCTGTTATTTTATCAATTTAACACTTTCAAGAGCGAATATCTCAAAAATATGAAAATATTATAAACTCCATTCAACAAAAACTGTTGAGAATTTATTATGCTTCATTTTAGAATGGTTAGTAATGTCGGTTGAATACATTTTTCCCAAGATATAGGTGTGTAAGAAAACAATTGAGAAATTCAAATTTATAACCACCGTCATCCCTTTAGCACAATGGTTAGGGGTGGGGACTTTTGGTATGCTTACCTCCTTACTACCCTAAACAGAACTGCGGGGTCAAAACTTTTCAAATTCAAATTCAAATTCAAATTTTATTCAATCCAATTCACAATATTTACAAATTATGAGAAAAAATAATAGGTACAGCTTAACAATATTAGAGTAATAAGTTAATATTTTATAAAGTACATAAAAGTCTAATTTATTAAACAAATAACAATAACATCAGACAAGAATTCGAACATGCTAAACCAGGACTAATTTGTGAATTTGGATAGAAAAATACTGCTTGCTGAGAGTACAAAACTCTACGTCTGCGAGCAGGAATGAATATCTGATAATTTATGAATTTATAGAGAAGTAGAAAAATATAAAAAGAAGAAAGAAAGAAAAATTAGCAACCAATCACTCACACATTCACACTAACCATGCTCACTCTCCAATTCCAGCTCATTTAGCCAATGCATAGCCACCATTATCAGAGTATTTTAACTAAGAAACCACATTGAATAAGGTCTCTAGATAGTCAGGCATAAGACCTCTAAGCCATCCAAGAACTTTTGTTTTAAAAACAAGTCGATTTTGTGTTCTCTTAATTTCAAGAGGAATATTGTTGAAAAACTTAGGGCCGAGAAATACAAACGATTTCTGGAAACAAGTGGTATACGATTTAGGAAGTCTTAGTAAATCAGATGTCACTCTCCTAGTTTGATAACTAGGAACATCCCTGAACAACGCATGACCACAGTTTCCAGACATAACATAAAACATATACAATACTTTGAAAACATAGATATATCTGAGAGGCAAGCATCTGAGACTCTGAAAGATAGGAAAAGAATGTTCATATCTACCCTCCTTCTTGATGGCACGAACTATGGATTTTTGTATAGTTATTAAGGGCTTCAAGTGACTAATGTAAGTGGAGCCCCAACAATTTATACCGTAGCTGATTTTTGAATCGACAAGTGCAAAATATAGCTGCCTCAGGACACTCATAGGGAGAAATTTATTCAAAAAGTAGAACTTCCTCAGCATTAACAGCAGATGGCTTTTTATATTAGTAATATGATGAGACCAAGTGAGCTTTTCATCAACAATCACACCCAAATATTTTAATGAGTCAGTTTGACCAACCACCTCACAGTCACAGTCATCACTCGCACAGCTACCATGAAACTTCAGTGCAGAAGGCAATGTCCATGATGTTGATAGTGTAAACAGCATGTATTTTGTTTTTGAAAGATTGAGCTGAATCTTATTGTGTCTAAACCAGAGCAACAGCTTGTTCAAATCATCCTGCATTAATCTTACCAAATTGGGGCCATCCAGATCACAATATGCCAATGCAGTGTCATCTGCAAAAGATACAGGCATACCAGAGAACCTGAACGAATAGAGATCATTAATAAAAATGAGGAACAAGATTGGCCCAAGGACTGATCCCTGTGGTACACCACAGTCCACTACCTGAACCTCACTCTTCACACCTCCAATGGCTACATATTGTTGTCTGTCATTCAAATAGGACAAGAACCAGTCATGAGCCACGCCCCTGATGCCAGCATTATACAATTTATTTAACAAGATCGAATGGTTCACTGTGTCAAATGCCTTTTTTATATCTAGAAACAGTCCTGCGACACAGCGTGCTGGCCTGAAGTTGAGACCAGAGAAAACAACTGCCATAAACCTTTGAAGAGCCATTTCTGTATTCATACATTCACGAAAGCCAAATTGGTTACTATAGAAAAAATTACATGAATCAAGAAATTCTAGAAGTCTCCTTTTCATTATCTTCTCCAACAACTTTGAAAATACTGACAGCAGGGATATAGGTCTATAATTGTTCAACTTTAATCGAGAACCCGACTTGAAAACTGGCACCACTCTTGCCAGCTTCATCCCAGAAGGAAACACCCCTGTAGAGAGACTACAATTGAAAATATCAACTAGAATTGGTACTATGGCCAGCGCAACATTCTTCAATAATCCAGAAGATATACAGTCACCCCCACAAGATTTACCATTTTCTAATCCTCTAATGTAAACTAAGAGCTCATCATAGGTAACAGCTTCAAGGAATATAGACTTCTGCTGATTAGTTTCCTTGAAGATATTATGATAGTCCATGTTATCAGCTCCACCATTAGAATTAGCAGCGACATCTCTGCCAATGCTAACAAAATACTCATTAAAAATATTTGACAATCTTTTTGCATCACTAACAATTTCATCCCTGTGTTCTATTTTTAATTCTTTTAGGGGTTTACATTTTTTCGGATTTCCACACAGCTTATTCAAAACTTGCCATTTTTGCCGTGGAGGCATTTGATTTAATGAAGAATAATATTTTATTTTTTCAATTTTAATCCAATTTTTTATTTTTCTAGAGAAATTTTTGAAGTTATTTTTTAATCTTAAGTTATCAGGGTTTCTTTTCATTATTTTAAATAATCTATCACGCGAGTGGATTGCTGCACACAGACCATCAGTTATCCATGGTTTGAGTTTCTTCAAATTCATTGATTTTATTTTGCATTCGACTCTCACCTTTGAACAATCAATATAATTTTTAAATACCTCAATAAATTTATCAAACTTATAGTTAAAATTATTACTTAAGAAAACATCACCCCAATCATGAGACAGGAGGAAATTATTCAGTTTGTCTAAATCGATTTTGTATTTTTCTTTACAAGAATTCCTTCTACTATTATCTAGGTTAGCGCGAATTGTCAATGTTATAGCTCTATGATCACCAATTAAATCCTCAATAACTGCACATTTTTCAAAATGTGAAAAATTTTGTGATCTCATAAATACGTGATCAATGCAGGACGATGTTGTCTCCGTTACTCTAGTAGGTATGTCTATAATCGATTCAAAACCGTAGTAGCTGAGAACTTCTAAGTAATCATCAACTTTATTATCACCAGTCGTCAAAATGTTGATATTAATATCTCCTATTATGACAGTATCACAAGACGAAGGAATGTTTAAAATAGTGTCAAGACTGGTAAGAAATCTATCGCATTCAAAGCCATGCCATCTATAAAGAACGATTAGATTGAATTTATAGTTCGATAAGGTGCACTGAAGATAAAGAGCGTCCGCACCATCCAACTCACATTCCTTCACACTGCAGTTGAAACCAACTAATTCAGTGGAAAAATAAACAATCAAGCCGGTGGCTCTTGTGAAAGAGGAAATACTTGAACAAGATTCATGGCCATCAATATAATACTGGGACACCTGCTCATCTGTATCCAACCACACCTCAGTCAACGCTATAATAGCTGGCCTCACTTTCCAGCAACTAATATATGTGACAAACTTATCAAAATTGCTGCTTATACTTTGTATGTTTTGATGGAAGATCGTAAAACTATGACTTGATGAAATATGAGAAATATTAACTTCATCAATAGAACTCAACAAGACACAACTATTTTCATCCTCCATCATAACTCATAGAATTTAAACAATATTTGATATTAGAGATTTGGTGGTACAAATCCAAACATTTGGTGGATTTGGTGGTAACTTTTATTCCAAACATTTTCTTCTATATTCTTTTTTGAGCATTCATTGCCTGGACTAATTATTATCAACCTATTTTTTATCGAACAAATACATTTTGGATGTTTTCAGGAGCAGACGACAGAGGAACGTGAGCAAACAGCTGACACACAGCGTGTCGTCGGTGTCGCTGGACGAGTTGGACAGTGGGTGCGAGGTGGCGCCCAGGCAGCAGCCTCCGCCACAACACCACCTCAAGTCGCTGCCTCGGGCTAAGTCTCGCAGCAGCGAGGCCAAGCCGCTGGGCTCGGCCACCCTGGCGCCAACTCCCTCGCTGCACCCACACACCACCCCAGACATGAGTCCCGCGCTCATCGCGCAGACCAACTGGAATTTCGTCGAAACCCTGCTCAAGGTAAACCAAGCAATCAAACTTCATAATTTTATGATTGTAAGGCTGGCCACAAACGGTAAAACATGTACATGCGTGTTTATCATGCATCATTTGTCATCAGCGAGAGGCTTCTAACATAAAATAAACAACCAATAGCAATAAATAACCACTAGAAAATTATAAATTATAATGATAGAAAAACAATTTTTCTAGCTCAAATAGAGCAACGAAGAAAAATAAACAACAAAAATTCGGAGATACAATAACCTAACCTCAAAAAATTTTTCGCTGTGTTGAAACAGTATATGACGACATGTGTATCATGTGTACCGTTAGTGGCCAGCCTTAGACACTACTTACAGAAGCACGACTCAAATCGCAAAGCGACTCCATACATCAGCGCTCCAAGAGAGTGTTTTGTCAACTACGATGACAAAATTCCTAATTCGAAATTCAAAAATGATGAATAGTACTAACATTTTGCCATTTTAAAAGTAAACCCCAACTCCAAACCTTCTTTCAATCTAACTTTAACCTTCAACTAACTTCTAACACCAATCATAGCCCTAAGCTCAAATGATAAGATAATTCCTGGTTGGATTTTTAGCCTTTCGTGCACTCCAAGTTCATTTAATATAAGTTAGTCGCTCGGATACTCGGGACTGAGTTTCAAGGCGACTTGATATGCTGGTCGCCAAGAGACGTGAGACTTGAGTATCCTATAATGTTTAATAAAGTAAGGTTAGGATTTGAAATTAAATACCGTGAATATAAACTAGAAAACGTTAATTTTTGTTGAAAAAGTAATATAACTTCCCATTTCATACAGTTGGAATTTGTTTACTAAAATAAGCCTTTAATTACACATTTTCAAATAGGTCAAGTTGAAAGGTCGGAAATACTGATATCCGCGAATGGAATCGTACTGGAATCGACTGAGTCGCACTTGTTATAATAAATTTTGTAAAACCTCTCATTTTTTTTTGTAAAATTGACTTCCTTGATACGGTATTTTAAAACACACTTTGAATCGTTTATCAAAATGTTCGATGTTATTAACTGATTGTGGCGTGTTTTATTTCTAGGATTGTAAAGCAAAGACAAAGCGAATGTTGGTTGAAAAGATGGGAATGGAAGGAGTGGAACTGGGCAATACTGGACAA
The DNA here is from genome assembly GCF_014356525.2 of Nilaparvata lugens. NCBI lineage: Eukaryota > Metazoa > Arthropoda > Insecta > Hemiptera > Delphacidae > Nilaparvata > Nilaparvata lugens. Next base: position 25,733,842 of record NC_052506.1, read on the forward strand.
ACTTCGTTGGTTGAAGAGAACACCCTGATTGCTAGTCTCTGTGATTTGCTTGAAAGAATTTGGTCCCATGGACTACAAGCTAAACAGGTATTTCAATATGAAATTATTGTATTTTTTGTGATAATATGCTGTGCCAAAAGTATATTTTATAATAATAATGATTCTTTATCCGGAATTAGGTTAAGAAATTACCATATTGGAACGAAAACCCAGAAGCTAGTCCAAAACTTTTCCTCCTAAAAATCATAAACATTGTATTGAGTTATTTTGAAAAATATCGTCATTAAATAATAATCATTATTATTGAAGGTTATCAATATATTTAAGAATCAAGAATCATTCAATGCTATTGCATACTGTTTGAATCCATATCCATTTACATTTTGAAGAATCATTAACCTAATGAATTCTATTGGCATTAGTCACATATTCATTAACTTGAACATTGCTGAAGAAAATCAGTCAAATGTTATCCATTCTTAAAGCACCACTTCCACAATACCACAACCTCTGAAAGAGAGCAGAATATTACTGGTTTCAGGTCATCTTAAAGTAATTATTATTATTGAACAAAATCCAAATTTTTTATATGATAATATTATTAATTCATTAGCGTTTGAATATTTGCAATACCTATCTTAGTAATTTCCATCTGTCAACTAGAAGTGTTATATCGGAGTAAAGCGTTATTATTGAGAAGCACATATAGTTCAGTCACTATATACATTAGTGCATGCAATTTATATTTCCTACAGTTACGTTGAAAAGTGGCCATTGCTGCACTGATTACAGAACGCAAAGAATCACTTTTCCGCTCTAGTGCGGGAAAAATTTTTCTGCACTCCAGATTTGCAACATGGCAACGAAAAATACTTAGTAGGTTATATGGAGCAACAGTGCAGCAAAATCAAAATGAAGTTGGTAAGAGTGACTGGGCTGCTATAGTGAGCAGAGGTGCAACCAAGCACAACGCGCTTATTATTACTATTATATATTATAACGAGGACAGCAACAGCACAGTGCCACCACAGCACACACCACACAGCCGCCTCGCCATTCAAACACTACTAAATTATTTGATGGATTTCAGGCAATTTTACCCATAATTACCCACTTTTCATATTCAATGGTAACTGTAGGAAAAACTTAATGTGAAATACGTGCGCAAAGTTCCTCTGCTGCACTCAAGAAACCATTCCGCCCTCGCCTACGGCTCGGGCGTAAACGTTTCTTTCGGTGCAGCAAACTGTCACTTTGCGCACTAGTTGCACAAATAACTATTGTAGTTCTGATTTTTCAATATATTATTAAATTTGGGTACATAAGAGAAGTCCAGATCCAATTTCTTCATGCAAAATTTCCTTGTACTAGATACAGAAACAGATGCATTGAAAAAACTGATGCTTATCGTAGATTTGTAGAGGATTAAATTCTCTTTGAATTGATATATTATTTCACTACTTCAAGTTTTCCTTTCATTGTTATAGCAGCTTCAATATAAAAATTTTCATTGCTGCAACAAGTGTCCTCAGCGGTTCCACTCCTTCAACAGAGGGAATACAGATGCGCACTTTTGCTATGTTCACCAACTAACTAGTCCAAATTATGCTGCAAAGTCAAAAATTGTGTCACAGACACCCCCTTCAAATTTCATTGTCAAACGATCAATTGTTGAAGCAATGAAAATTTCACCCACTACATTGAAGATGCTATAACAATGAAAGGAAAACTTGGAATAGTGGAATAATACATCATTTCAAATAGAATTCAGTGCTCTACAAATCTACGATAAGCATCAGTTTTTACGATGCAATGTTGGAGAGTTATAAGCCCTGAAAGAGCAAAACATTGAAAAAAAAACCTGTTATTTTAACAATTTCACACATTCAAGAGCAAATACCTCGGTAATTCTTGGGAATATCGAAAAATTCCACTGAACAAAAAGTGTAGAGAATTTATCGAGCTTCTTTTTTGAATAGTTAGTTGAGTCGGTTGAACGCATTGTTCTCAAGATATGAGCATGTGAGCAAAAGGCTGAAAAATGCAACTTTTAAACCACCCTCATCCCCTTAGCACATGAGTTAGGAATTGGGACTTTTGATATCTTCTCCTCCCAACTAGTCTCAACAAAGCTGCAAAGTCAAAAATTGTGTTTAAAACATTCCCTTCAAATTCCTTTGTCAATCGGTCTATTGTTGCAGAAATGAAGATTTCACACTCAACACTAAAGCTGCTGCAAAAGGTGTAGGGAAATTCGTAACGGTGTGAAATTATACATAAAGTTGAAGAGAATTTAATGCTCTATAAGCTCATAATCAGCATGTATTTTTCCCATCGATTTTTAAAAAGTTATAAGAGCAAAAATTGAAAAAAAATTGGGAGGCAAACGTGTTTTTTTCAAAAATGTCACCCCTTGAAAGGCGGATATCTCGAAAACTAGAGAAGATATAGAAAAAGTTGTAAGATAAGTATTGTAGAAAATTATGTAAGCTTCAATTTTGTATATAACAGTTATGTCCGTAAAATACATATTTTTCGAGTTATACGCGAGAAACCAAAAAATGGTTCCTTTGAACCCCCTTAGCACAGGCGGTAGGGGTGGGGACTTTTGACATGTTTACCTCCTTACTACCCTCAACAGAACTGAGATGTCAAAAATTGTCTTCCAAACATTTCCCTCTATAACCATTCTTTGACTGGACTAACAGTCTTGCTTCTTTTATAATAATGCTTCATGGTAAGATATTTTTTATTTTATTTTCTAGGGTAAATCGGCATTATGGGCGCACCTAATGAACTTTCAAGAACTTGAAGACTGTGACGACTCGAACAAATCAATAGATCCTAATTTTTTAACTCCTGGTAAGTAGTAATATTCTACAAATTAATTTATTTAGTAGTAATGTAATTTATGAAATTATAATTTAATATTTATTTTCATGAAATAGTTTGTAAATGAATAATGAATACAGCCTAAGAATATTATTATGAAAGCTGACTTCCAATAGAACTAATAATACCAACGGGAAGCATTAGGTTTCAATTTATGAATATAAGGCGACTCACATCTGCAAAAACCTTAGCAATCAATCTGAATATTACCAAGTTTAATTTCATTTTATGTCTCATTGAATCTATCCAAGCATCATCCCAATATCTTATTCGGATAAGATTTTTAGAATTCTATGGATCAGAATGGATAGAATAGTATGCCTAAGTGGAATGCCTAAGTGGAATACCTAATTGAAAATCATTACGTGTGAAATTCATAATTCTATTCATAGGATAACAATAAGTGGATTGGTAGTGGAACAACCCCTATAGTTCATCATGTTTAGAGATATGTGTGTTGTATGATATATTTTTATTTGAAAGTGAAATGCGTGTTTTCTCTATTTGTTGTGCTGCTCAGCCCTTGCTTGGTGTGTCCTAAGGAGACGTCTAGATCGTACGTAAATTTCTTTATGAAATATATTATCAAATTATTCTATCACTTATTTTAATGCAGATTGTATGAAAAGATTGCTGTGAAGAGATGTGTTTCTATTTTTCTAACAATGTATTCACGAAAAGGGATATTCATGCAGACATTCGTTAGCTCACATTGTAGTAGATTACAAATTATTAAAATACATACAGTATTCAACATTTTGATTCAAATATAAGAGAAAAACTACAGCTGAAGATGTGTTGGTTACAACATAAAACTGCAGTCCTGTATAAATGTGCAATAAATGTGGATGTGACAAAAATAAAACTGTGTTTTTTCAATCATGGAAAAACTCCCCAACATCAATTCTTATTCAACAAATTTTATCATGAAATATAAGAGTTCATCCCCGCTTTATTATGAAGATGATAAATTTTCTAAAGAACAAACTTATCGCTATTCAGTGAATTGGTGTGAATGAAATGGCCATCTCTGGCATTGGATTGAACAAAAAATATTATCAAGCTATAAAAGTGCCTTATAATCATATTATTATTCACATAGAAATCATATACCCTATAAATCTCTCATCTATTTTGTATTGATAGTTCTCAAAAGTACAAAAGTACACGCATTCTATTGAGGAATTCAGGAAGCCATAGTTAATTCAGCACATGATGATTTCCTTTGTCTTAACAGTTCTGCCTTGTTATACATCTTGTAATCAGTCGAAGATGTTTGCTAATTCAATTTAATTTGAAAGGAATATGTTTGATCGTGTTATTGTGGCATGAATATATTACTTTGATTTGATTTATCGATTTTTGAATGAATAAACTCTGTAGAATAATTTAATAATATTATGAGAATTTGTGTAACATTCGAATAAAGTGTTTTCATGTGTTTTTTATAGACTTGTCTTCTCCTGCAATGGACAGATCACCGCTTGTGAAATCAAATCGAAGCAGATCGGAGACTAGAACCAGTTCCAGACAGTTCCAGAGCCACGACGAGAGTGTTGGACAACCATTTCTCAGGCCGTTACCTTGTAGCTTGACTTATGACTTGAGGTTAGTGAAGAGTTATTAATCGAACGAGCGTTAGCGAGTTCTCAATTTTTACTTACTGAAGGCCAAAGTCGTTGTCTAACTGTTTGTGTGTTATACAATAACTTAGAAAGAATTGATCAATCAGCTTCAAATTTTTAACACGTATTCTTCGAACCTTTTTACAGGTCAAGTTCGTTGGACAACAAAATTGACTCACTCCTTCGTATTTTTTCAGGATACAAGAAAAAAAATTGTTGTGATTTCTCAGTCAGCTGAAGAATTCATTGCAACATTTTTCCCATTTATTCATTCATAACATCAGCTGAGGCTATTTGGAAGCTATCACACAGACAGACCTTCATGCTCTGACACATGATTTCAGCTGGTTAATTTACAACTTTTACAATAATCAACAAACTGATACGGGTTGAGATAACAATGTGCGGTTTTCGCCATTCATTGGACCATATGAATAAAACCAGAGAAAATTCTCATGAGCAAGAGCATGGAGCATAAGGTTTTGCCCATGTGCAAAAGGTAGAAGCAAAAGCATTTGCTCATTTTTATATGAATAAACTTTACCTTATACTCTTAACTTATGCTCCTGAACTCTGGAGCAAATGCTCACGTATTTTAAAGATTTTTCATCGGCTGATTCGCTTTTGTAGCCTTACTTTGTTTTTATAGCTCACGGAAGCGCTAAATATGCAAGTAGGGGGCACCGCTTGTGTTTGCGTCGTCTGCTCTGTTTTCTATTTATGAATAGAGTTTTAGGTTAGTTGAGTTAAGAGTTTTGAAATAATAGCGTGAAAAAATGTCATCTTTATAATAATCTTCAGCATATTATAATATCAATAGCTTCTTATAATCGTCTACACTCTCATCTTCTTAAATGCCTATTTCCTATTTTGTGATGGCTATCTTTTGTATTTATTCTTTTGTAGGAATAATGGTTGAATCTAAAAAGAGTTCTATAGTTCTCAACTATTGGTTGTGATCGTATCTGGTATAGTTTCCTCTTCCTCATACGAATTAGTTGAGCCATTTTACTATGAGCAAAAGGTGATAAGCTGCTCTAGACTAGACTCACCTTTTTGAAGCATTTGCTTCAAAAGTTGAGCAAATGCTCTAGTTTATTCATACAATTTTGAGTATAAGCTTTTACTTTTGAGCAAATGCTCAAACTATTTTTTTGATGAATCAAGAAATGAGCATGAGCAAAAGGTTTTGCTCACGTTTATTCATAGATAATGAAGCAAATGCTCCATATTTTAGAAGTATAAGCAAATGCTCAACTTCATTCATATGGCCCCTTTTTCTCTTGGAATTCTGTATCAAAATCATGTATCATGAATTTTGATTCATATGAGGGACAAAGATGTTGAAGCGACAGAGTAAATTTATAATTTCAAATAGGATTCCCTATAAAACCTACTGTCAATTATACTCTTGTAAAATAAATATTTAGTTGTCACCATAATTTTCACCTACTCTGCATAATTAAAAGTTACGGGTTTTAAAGATAACAATACTACAGTTATTGAGCGAGTCTTTCAACCCTGGGGGTCACTAGTACCTATGTTAGCTATTGTAAATTATCGATTTACTGAAAATAAGTTATAGAGGATGAAAGAGATTGATTGATGACTATGAGGAATGTTGTAGGGAAAGCTAAAGCTCACACTGGGCTGTGAAGCTAGAAAAATTGTAAATCAAAGTGAACTATTATGAATAATGGTTAAATTAAGGTGGGTTATAGTAGTAAATATGGAAGAGTACATTTTGTTGGTAATTAGGTTTCCAATCGCTTTGTGTGAATGGCTTCAATTGTATTCTATATTGTTAATTCAATTTAATATCTTTTAAGTATATTGCAATTATGTTCCGTTAGAATAGTACAGTGTTAATGATGTTGACCTGATTAGGATTTCAATTATAAAGACCCAACTATTTGGAATGGGGTTCAATGTGAATATTCCCCTATTACTAAATTAATATACGGTACCCATGTATAATATCAAGCCTCATACTTTGTGGTCTAACCTTGAACATTACCAAATATATTTCAATCTGTAGGATTCATACAAGATGTTTGCCATAAATATTGATTGTGTTATATTCAAAATATACTTTATTATCAATTAATTTTACCTACACTCAAACTTGGCGTTTCCCAGCTATTTTCTGGGAGTTTTACCTCATGTTTTAGTAGTTTATTGAAATAGTCATGTATTTTTTCCTTTATGATCTTGGATGTCGTAATTTTCTGTAGATGTGATTAATTTTCCCCCCATTTTTTCCACAGATGCATTCAATCAATGGCCGAAATAAAGACGCAAATAGGATACGCTAGAGCATTTGTTCGGCTGTCTCTTGAGAAGAAGGTTCTTTCCCGACATCTGAAAACTCTTCTAGCCGATTCTGCTTTGTTGAAGTACGTTTTATTTCTATGGTTGAAATATTTGTTGACTTTTATATTCATTTACACACATAATTGAAAAACTTCAATTTGAAGATGCAATAAAAATGTGATTTGACAGACCAACTTGAAATCTTGTAGAGTGTGGAAAATAATCAATCAATAATAATCATTACTAATAATTTCTACAGTAGCCTACTTTCGACAAATGAAGCTCAGTACAATTGGACAAGTCGAATCGACAATATTTAACTGTGTTTTTGTTAAATTTAATTTTTTTTTTTTTTTTTTTTTTTTTTTTTTTAAGATTACGTCCTAAAGACTCCAGTCATGGAGTATAAGACAAGTCATGTTGTTACATAATAATTCTAACAACTAAATATTTTTTAATTTGTTTTTTGAAAATCTTCAAATCATCATTACTTTTCAAGATTTGAGGTAGCTTGTTATAAAATTTCCTACCAATATAATCTGGTTTTTGTTCAAATAACCTACTATTGTGACCCATTATATGATAATCTGCTCTGTTTCGCGTATTATACTCATGAACATCTGAATTCTGGATCACACCACTCGTTTTCACATGCATTACAACTTCATATACATACAAAGATGGCACAGTTAATAGACCAAGCTTTTTAAATAAAGGCCTACAAGAGTCTAACCTATTCACTTTCTCTATACATCTGAGTGCCTTCTTTTGAATCTTAAACACCCTGTCCATATTTTGTTGAGATGAATTACCCCATACTAAAATAGCATACCTAATATGAGATAGTATAAGTCCATGGTAAGCAGTTAACAGTAGTTTTTTATCATTCAGCCTAGCAAGCTGCCGCAGGACAAATACTCCAGATGATATCTTATTACATATCCTCTCAATGTAAGGATGCCATGTTAATTTCCTGTCCAATAAAATTCCCAAGAATGCTACTTTCTCTTCTTGGTCTAATTCATTTTCCTCTACAAACACATTTATTTCTCTATCCTCTACTGAATTATATTTACTTTTGAATTGTAGGAATTGACATTTCTTACTATTTATTGTTAATTGCCTTTGCTTCAAGAATTGGACAATTGACTGTACTCCAGTAAAAGCATTTATTTCTAGACTATCTAATAAATAATTGTTAAAGATAAGCGATGTGTCATCAGCAAACAACAGAGCTCTGTGATCTTTTAACTCTTTTGGTAATTGGTTCACATACAACAGAAACAGTAAGGGACCCAGAATTGAGCCTTGAGGTACTCCAGCCTGGACCTCCAGTTTTTGAGATTTAATTTTTACTATTTCATTCCCATCCACCTTGGTAAGCTCAACACACTGGTTTCTACCTATGAGATATGATTCAAACCATTTTAGTTCTATACCATTCACACCTACAGTTTTTAGTATTTCCAATAATATTCTATGGTTCACACAATCAAAAGCTTTGGATAAATCAAGAAATATTGCGGCTGCCTTCTCACCTGAATCTATTATATCTATTAGTCTTTCAACAAGGGATACTATTGCAGTCTTAGTAGATTTCCCTTTCTGGAACCCATGCTGTTCATCACATATGAAATTAATTTCTTCCAGGTGCATCAATAGCCTATTTAAAACTACTCTTTCAAAAATTTTACTTATTACATTTAGAATACTAATGGGTCTATAATTTTCAACTCTTTCAGAATCACCGCTCTTGAAAATTGGCAAAATTTTTCCTTGTTTCAGATCATCAGGGAAAATACCCTGCTCTAGTGAAGTATTAAGGAGATGCAATAAAGGGTCCAGTAATTCATTTTCACATTCTTTTAAAATTTTGCTTGAGACCCCATCCAATCCTACTGTTTTTTTGTTATTCAAATTTTTTATTATTCTTGACAACTCATCTCTTGATAATGGATGAAATTTAAATACCTTTTCAATTGGCTCAGCATTTAATGTAGTTGTATTATAAGTATTAGTGTTCAGTGACTTTTGGAGATTATATGCAACCTGTTGATAATACTTATTGAAAAAGTTACAAATGTCTGTACTATCATCCATATAAATTCCATGTTCATCGATTATCCTAGGGACATTAGTAACTGTATCTTTTTGAGCTGCTCTCCTATTTCTATTAATTACCTCCCAAACAGCAGAGTTAAAATTGGTACTAGTTGTTAATATTTCAGCTGTTTTCTTACACTTAGCTTTCCTCACTTCTTTTGCATAGTTTTTCTTTAGACATTTGTATTTGACTTCACTCGGAACATCCCTCACTAATTTAAATTCCTCATAAGCTTCCCTAATAATATTTCTTTGAGTAAGAATATCTTCAGTTATCCATTCATCTACTTTGTTTAATTTACTTTTTACTTTGACTTTTTTTATTGGACAGCATACACTAATGTGAAATCTTAGAGTATCAATGAATTGCTTATATTTGTAATTTAGGTTACAACTGTTATAAACACTACTCCAATTTTCTTGAAGCAGTTCCTGCTTCAAACAATTTATATTTCCTAGCTCATATTGCTGAATTTCTTTCACAAAAGTTTTTTTTCTGCTGGGATTCTGGCCCTGCAGCTTAACATCTAAAATTTGATAGTTATGATCTGACAGATCTGAGCTACCTAACCTGACATTACAACCTTCTATATTTGTGAGGATATTATCAATAATTGTCTGTGAAGTTCGAGTTACTCTTGTATATTCGTGGACCTTAATTTCTAAATTATTCATATTAATAATATCTCTAATGTCCTCTGTCATTTTATCCTGCCTGGCAAAATCGGTATTGAAATCTCCTACTACTATAACATTTGTGAAACGAGCGGTTGTAATTTCCAAAAGTGTATGGAGCAGCTCACAAAATTTTTGCCAGTCTCCATTTGGTGACCTATAGATACCTAACACTGCTACCTCAAATCGATCATCAATTTTTAACCTTAGTCCCGTCACCTCTAAATCCATCTCAACAGAAAATCTCTTAACAAAATCCAGTTCATAAGTTTGGGTATGTTTAGCATTGCTAGTGAATATACATACACCACCACTTCTATGAGCTATTCTACAAAATTCTGATCTCAGTGAATAGCCTGGAATCCTAACTTGATTTATTTCCTTTATTTTTAAGCCATGCTCTGTGAAAATAACAATGTCAGGATCCTCCTGTTTAAGAAATACTTCTAATCTGTCAATTTTGTTGCGAAGATACTGAATATTTTGATGATAAATACTAAAAACCTTACCATCTTGTGCTACTCTATCTCTAGCATTTGTAGCTATTTCCCTTTTCCTGTTTTGAGCCAATTTACTAAAAAATCGTTATTTGTTTTTTTGACTGTTTTTAAACCAGAGGATTGCAAACGGCTTTCAATCAGCTCTGCCAATCTATTACAAAAGATTACTTTGCCAGATCGATTTAGATGCAACCCATGATTAGTGAAGTTATGTCTTTTCAGCCTTTCATTTAGAAAACAAATCCCCAGTTGTTTAGAATTCTTATTTTTTAGGCTGTTGATTGTATTATGGATTGATTTGTTTGTCGAGTTGATTGCTTCATTTAATTCTGGCCTATCAAACCTATTAGGAATAGTACTTATTATTAAGTTTGTTTTTTTGCTGAGTGGCACAATTTCCTTGATTTTTTCTGTTACTTGAGGAAGATGATTCAAGTTAGGTTCATTTATATTATTTGAGCCACCCAGTACAATTAGATAGTCATTTTCATCAAAATCTTTAGTTTGTTCCCTAGCTGACTCTACAACTGCATTAATTGATGCACTTGGCTTGAAAAAACATTGGACATCAAATTTATTTTTTAATCTTTTATCAAGGAGATCACTGCAATCACGTCCATGACTGGACGTCAGTAGCAGAACTCTCCCTTTCCTATCTTTATTTCCCTCAGCTATATTTTTGGTTGCTGTCTTCAAAACCTCACTGTATGTTTTATTTCGACCATTTTCAGAGCATTTCCCATCATTTAGGTTAGATTCTATTTTTTTGCATTTGGACGGAGGTTCTATCATACATTTAGTATTATCAAATTTAGATTTTAGTTTCTTTATTTCCTCCGACATTAGACTACATTGATTTTTTAGATTTAGTATTTCTTTTTTATGGTCTTCATCTTGTAATTTTATAATCAGTTCCAAAGATTTAATTTCTTCTACCATCCCTAACCTTTCTTCCTCAGATGTTTTTAAAGTTACTTCTAATTGGTTTTTTAAATTAGTGTGGCTACTTTGTAGTTGAGCAACTTTTTCGGCTAAAGTAGTTTGAAGAACTGGGGTTTTTGGTTTTGGCGTTTTTGAATTTTGGTTTTGGGAACGCGTAAGTACTCTCGCTATGTTTACATTTCTATTATTAACCTTCGGTGTTTTACTTGAGCTCATCTTCCTATCTAAGAAATTATATTACTTGCAATAATAATAATTGATTTATAAATGATAGGATTTTAATTTGGTTATAATTTTAGTCAAGTAAACTATCTATGTTTATTTTTAAATCTCGAAAACCTAACCTCAAAATAACCTCTAAACGATGTTTGGCTTATAAAATAGAATTAAGAATTAAAATCTAAAACAAAATGATAAAACGTGATCAAGAAACAATTAATAATGAAATTAATACAAAATTTGTACTTATCCGTGACTATTTATAACACAAAATCTTCCTGTTATCTGTTTTCTTGTCTAATCTGTTGTTATCTGGTTAATATCTGGTTGAAACCTTCAACCTATCAAGCCTTTAACATTGTTATATTTTTGTTAATATTTAATATGTTGTTAACCACAACAGAGATTCCTGGGAAGAAGTGTAAATGAATAATAAATGTATTTTTGATACACAGGAATGTGTTGTGAAAATTATGTATTTATCTCAACATGAACCATTCAATATTTTTGTCTCAGATTATCAGTTAATATTGTTGAACTCTGACATTTTTTAAAAATCAATCTTTATTTATTTTTGCAGAAGTCAGTACAAGAGATATGCATTTCTAAGGTGCGAGGAAGAGAAAGAACAGTTCCTGTATCATCTACTCACATTGAACGCTGTTGACTATTACTGTTTCACCAATACCTACACAAATACAAGTAAGACTTGATCTTTGAAGAGTCGTTTCAGTTATTTGTTGAAGTATGGGAAATGAATGAGTCGATGTGCACTGGCGAGATGAGCCCCAATTCTTTGGTGGGCGGGCAGGCGTAGGTTGAAAGTGAACTGCGCATACCTTACATTTGTATTCCCAATTTGAACTTACGGCTTGCTTGGTTGGTTTAAATAGCTGGCAACAGCTCAGCTGGTTGACTAAAGCTATTTATAGTAGTATCTTGATGCTGTGGAGGAGGTAATATTAGTGAAGGTATAAACTTGTCTTTTATTGTTTGGAAAGAAGAACAAACATTTCAAAAGAATGAAAACGTCTTGATAAAAGTTAAAACCACTAATTTATTAAAACAATTTGAGGTTCAAAGAATGAAAACGTCTTGATAAAAGTTAAAACCACTAATTTATTAAAACAATTTGAGGTTCATTAATAAATTTGTTTCATTTCCTTTCGTTTGTTATTTTTGACAACTTGTACTTTGTTTGTAATTTTATGGCTGGTAGAAATGAATTATATTCCGTTGATATTTTCAGGAATGCTGTACAGAGTAGCAATTTTTCCTACAAGGAAAAGCAGCGCATCAAGCACAACAGCAAATTGTTGGGTGGCTGTATCTGGCAGTAATGGAGAAACCCAGCAGCTGCCTGTTCCTAAAGGAGCGCTACATTTCACGTTCTCGGTAAGTTAACTATACAAACTAAAACTTACGTTTTCAATACTGTACAAGTGAATTATGTTCTGTCTAGTCTTTCATTTTTAGGGACTCAGTATAACAATTATGATGTGTTGAGTTTATTCTTCGCCACCGTCTATTGACTGGGGAATCGTCAAATTAGTGCTCCACGCAAATATGGTGTCGTGGGGTGGCCAAAGTGTTATCAACTGATAATAGCGCTTGAACCTCAAAAGGACTATCTTAGATGCTGAAAAATATGTTTCTCCGAAACTGTGTAGTAAGGTAAAATAGATGCTTCAATTTTGAGATAAACAGACTTTTGCTATCTTTAGATTTAAAACAAGATGGGAGAAAATGAGAAGATCCGCGATACTGCATGTATTGGATAATTTTGTGTTTAATCAGTCGATGTTTTATATAATTTCTGTTTATTGTGTTAATATTGTGACAATTGGATCTCAGAGGTGGGTTCGAATGCATAGCCAGTATTATGTCCTCAAAATATGTTGCTACTACAATAAAGATCTTTTTTGAACAAATGCACGACGTGCAAAGCAACGGCATGCTTTACAAAATCCCATTCACACAAAAGTTTTGTTTTGGACAGTTTAGGAGAATCAGATATCAGAGTCATATAAGTAGGAAAGAAATTGTCGTCCATCCCATATGCAAATAGAATAATGTATTATCTATTCATAATGTATTAAACTAACTAGCCTACTCGATTTTCGATTTCAGCATAGGAATCTCGGTTTGTTGACAACTTTGAGGATAGGCCATGACAATTCAGGACTGAGTCCCAAATGGATGGTTGAGCATGTCATTGCCAGGAATGAGGTTACCGGACATACTTACCTGTAAGTATGTACTGAAGTACTATCATTGAAGTGTGAAGTATTAGTAAATTAAACTATGGTCTATTAAACTGCTAGCTAATAGGCTTATGGCCTATTATTTGATCTACAATTATTACTACTGTAGAAACATTTTGCTAACATATTAGCAGGTGTTATTTATTATTTAATCAAATACTTGTAATGCATCAAGTATATCATGTTGCGTATATTCTCTAGTTTAATTTAGTTCACAATAATATTTTGGTGGTTGAACCACGGCTTTGTTACTCAGAAATTCTAGACGTCTGTTAATATGAATAAAATCACTTAGGATAAAATATAATTTAAATTCCAGTTCCATGAATGAAATTTACTTTCGTTGTGAATTGAATTCTCATTCTATGAATTACTGTAGTATTTGGTACTTATCAATTTACTACTTAGACCTGTATCCTATGAATAATGAATTATTTTCCACCACAAAAAACAATATAAATTTCATACGATTTTCCCGAAATTAACTGATCTTACTTAAGTAAGCTTGGAAAGTGTGTAACTAGGTTATTTAATCAAACATAAAATAGTTTCTATCAAACGTATAACTGTTCAAAAAATAATTGTTTTATTGTTTATGTATGTTTTCAATGTGACCCTGTCAAATAGAACTACTAACAATGAACTGGTTCTTGGTATGGTTTATTTGTTTTAAAGCAATAACGATTTTTGATTTTATGTAAGTTGATTCTACACTATGAACAGAGATATTGTGGAATTTCTCCATATTAAGGTGAAATGAAAGAGAGGTTGTCAGTTCCACTTAATTGATTAAATAATTCATTCCCAAATAAATTATGTAGACTGACAACCTATCTATCATTCCACCTGAATAGTATTATTTTATTTGACTTTGAAAAATATCATCCTCTCTTTCATTCCACCAGAATATCATTTCTCTTTTATTTTATTTTACTTTGAAAATAATTATGAGAAGAATAATTTATGAATAAAATTTAATGAAATTGTGGTTGGTTAGATTATTTTCTTCTTATGGGAACAAAACTTGAATAGAATATTGTGTGTGGTTTAGGTTCCCGTGCGGACGCTGGCTGGGACGGGGCGTGGACGACGACTCGACGGAGCGCCTGCTGGTGGGGGAAAAGTTGGCAGGGGCAGGGGAGGGGGGACGCCACCCCAGCTGCTCCAATTCGGGGTCCAACAGTCCGCGCGTCAGGAGTCCCAGTGTGCCTCCGCCAAGGCGTTCGCTCCCTATCGCCGACGTTCAGCATATGCTCGGTAATAAATGAGACACAAGTTAGGCTTAGTTAAAGTTGTCGATGGCCCCAATACACAGTCATATTATGTAGTTGCATATCTATTGGTTATGAGCAAGGTCTATAGAAAGACCTTGGCTATGAGCATCTATTGATCTGCACTCTATCGGATAATTATAAGAATTTAATTTGTCAATTAGGCCACAATTTTCCTTGTAAATTATAGGGGTGAATTTTATAAAATCCCATTTATAATTGACTACAAATTTATTGTGGATATGTTTTCTGTCCAATGGTTGTAGAATCAACGTTAGTATGATTAATTTGAATAACGTAATTTTAATACGCACTCTCATAACTTTAAATAGAAGTTATTCAATCCATTTGACAGTTAGATTCCATAATATGTAGATCTCAAATCATACTTACATACTAGCAGGTAACCCGTGCCCCGCAAGGGTCCAATTGAAAACTTGACCGGCTGAAATCTTGAATAATTTAAAATAGGCCTATAACCATCCTCGGTGAATTAAGAATCTATATGCAAAATTTTATCGGTTCAGTAGTTCAGACGTGATGATGTTCGTGAATTTCCTATCCCGTACGTGTATATGCCAATCCTTTCCTTTATTATATTATAGATGACGGCTTTGATAGGGGAGTCGAAATGTCATAAATTTCATTGGATTGAGATTTCGTAGAATAACACTGAAAACCGTTTTGAATTGAAATTAAAATTCATCATTGATTCAGCGTAGTTTCGCGCGTTTTGGGTTACAACAACTATCGTTAAGTGTATTGAATTTCAAATCATAATCATATTATTCTATCAATTTCATCATTTTATAAAGTGTTTGGTGAAATTGTGATATTTTGACAGTTTGTGTCACTTCCAATAATAATTCCCATTTGTATTTTTCAGGTGATTGTTTGAACCGGATCGTGAAATACTTCTACAGAGCTCAAGCCAAAGATGGGCCTAACAGTTCACTAACCATGCTACTGTGTGGTGAAAATGGTCTAGTCTATTGTCTGGAACATGTTTTCTTTCATGGGTACAAATCTATAAGACTGTTTGGCCGTAATCTCTATGTATGGGACTTCATAGGTAAATATTTCTGATCTATTGATTGTCAATTAATGAATGAATTTATTGTTTTAGCTAGCATTTCAATTCGAATCAGTTCAAATTAAATGTTTTTTAAGAAGTAGAAACACAATTTGATAGCCTATTTTGTGAAATGATTGTGTTGGAATCTTGGAATTAGCTACAGACCAGATTTCTAAAGTATGGATGCATTATTGACTATTTATTCATGAGTGTCAAAAAATGTATCTTCTAAACAGTATTTCTCACCATTCAAGATTCTTTATTTGCCAGAAAATTTTACAAAATGTATAAGCTCTTCATATAACATTAAAAGACAGTGTAGCATACATGATGCATAGCACAAAATACAGAATTTGAATGTTTAATAAAAGTACTATTCCATCATTAAAATGATCAAGTTAATATTACTTGTATCATATTATTCTGTTATCAAAGCCTCCTGCACACAGACACAATAGCAGCGTCTAGTAGACCTTGCCATTATTGGTGGTTTCTATTGTCTCTGTGAGAAGCGGTCGCCCACTGTCATGTAGTGTAATGCCACTACTTGCGGCTAGTAATGGATGCCACTATTGTCTCTGTATGGTAGCGGGTTTTAAGAACTGATCAATAACTTTGCTGTTTATAAGAACACCTCTTGATCTTATTACATCACTAACTTCCACTTTACGGCCCGGTTATGGCGGTTGAATTTTAATCGTGATTAATTTCACGAGAACCAATCAGAAAAGGCGTTTTTGAAAAGACGGCTTCTCTGATTGGTTCTCGTGGAATTAATCTCGATCAAAACTTAATCGGCTTTTGTGCAACCGGCACTAAATCTTCATCTGCATAAAAGCGGATTCCTACATTATCCGTACTAGTAGTTCTGTGAACAGTAGACCTCACGCAGTATTCTCATCCTCAAGTACCTGATTGAAACTATAGATCTATGGAAATACAGCAATAGACTGGCTTCTCCACACATCTGTGTAATCACTTGTCAGCTGATTTATGATGAATAATTCTATAGTCTGATTTTTACTCTAATATTGGCGTATGAAGGAGGCTCCTTTTTCCTTTTATATTATCCTTGAAATGCAAAATTTCCAAAAACCTTGTATATACGTCGACGCGCAATTAAAAAAGGAACATACCTGTCAAATTTCATGGAAATCTATTACCGCGTTTCGCCGTAAATGCGCAACATATAAACATTTAAACATTAAGAGAAATGCCAAACCGTCGACTTGAATCTTAGACCTCACTTCGCTCGGTCAATCAGTCAATGACTGATACAGTAAAAATATAATTCTCATGAGTTCTAATGGGATTATTCCAACTCAGGCTGGTCGAGCAAGTATGAATAGTCCTATTCGAATCATAAGCTCACTGTAAGTTTTGCATGTTCACTGATACTGATGATAAGTGGGAAACCGTCTTGAATAATTAATGACCCAGTTATCAACTGTGCACTTGGGTTTTTATCATAAAACCATATCTTACGATCTATTAAGCTAGACTCGCACACAACAGTGACATTGAACAGTGACAATATAATTCCCATAAGCTCTAATGGGACTATTCATACACGCTCGGCCAGGCTGAATGCGAATAGTCCAATTAAAACTCGTGCGAATTATATTTTCACTGTTGTGTGCGAAACCAGCTTTATTCAATATGCTATCGTTTCTGATATCTCAGTCTTAATATACATTAATTAAAGAGTAATGCCTCAGTTTTCAGCTCTGTATTATTTATTTCGTCTTGAACACTCTACACCCCTATTAATTTCCTTCTACAAGAAATATTAATTCACAATAAATAATTTTATCCCCTAAAACCTCAAGGTTTGTTCGACAGGCTCACCAGAAACATTTTTCAATTTCAGAACGCGTCAAAGACGAAAAAGAGCACAATATTAGACGGAGTGATATTGTCGGCTACTACTGCCACTTAGTTGATAGGATACAAAGCTACAGTAACGCACTAGGCAAGGATGGACGATTTCAGCAGTTTGTCTGCGTTTCAATAAGGTAAAAAATCAATTAAGATATGAATCTCAGTTATTTTTTTAATACAGTTTAGTAAACATACAGTAAAGCTCCTTTAATAGTATCTTCCGTCACAAGGACCGGAAGGGGCCTTTTGCATCCGGGGGGATGTTTTTTAGTTGAGGCGTTAGCCGAGACTAGAATTTAATTCAAGCACTGCAAAAGACATTCACGTCCAAGTAACGTACACTATTTTTTGTCATAATAATCTAAAGGAGAATAATTGAGAAATATAAAACATTACCTGCTTGTGCTGAAGTTACTACATGCATTCTATAAACATAACCTAGTTTACAAATTCCGAATCAGGAATTTTGTGGAAGTTGACAAAACTTCCACTTGGAGCGCTGAAGGTGTTTTTTTTTGTATCAGTTCTGCTGTTCCTATTTTGGAACTAGGAAACATACTCGACTGTAAAGAAAACATAATTATGGTTTCATTACTGTAGAGTATGCTGTAATGAGAATCATATGTTTATTTGTTCTGCAAACAGCTGTTTACCGGCTTGATTTAATGCATGGAAAATAGCTGAGATAGAATGACTGACAAAAATCATATTTTTATACTATGTACTAATATTGACAATTTGATTTTGAAGTTTTCCTTGGTTTTAATCTTAGACCAGTTATAAAGAGTTATCATAAAAGAATGGTGCGGTTTCGAACATGGTTTAAAGAAAAACCAAATTACTTACAGTTGATGTTGTTTATTCATCTAATTTGTCGTCTCAGGCAGTTTTTTATATAATTGATAAATTTAAATATGCGCGCCTTTAGTCGTTCGACAAAATATCCAAACGATAATCAATTTCTCTCCAAACATTCGCTAACATTTCATTGGTTATGGTTGTCATTGCTTCATTAATCCTGTTTTTAAGTGGTTCAGGTAGATTTTTTCTTATAAATTTACATCAAAAACATTGTTTATTCACAAGAAATCGCGAACTGAACCACTTTATAACAGGATTAAAAAACCAATGACAACCATAATCGAAGAAATGTTATCGAATGTTAAGAGAGAAATTTATTATCGTTTGGACAAATTTTGTCGAGCGACTAAGGGCGCACTTATTGAAAGTTATTAATCATGTAAAAAACTGTTTCAGACGACAAATTAGGTGAATAAAAAACATTAACTGTAAGTAATTTGGTTTTTCTTTAAACAATGTTCGAAACCGCACCATTCTTTTATGATAACCCTATATAATAGACACGCTGGGAAGTCTAGACCCTGAAGCCAACATCTATTGCCAAATCCACCCATCTTGACGTCACAACAGTGACGTCACGCATCGTATGGAAAACTTTCAGATTGTGTCTATATAAGATTCATGGTGTTTTTAGGTTATTTCTAGCTACGGGCAAAAACGATATCGATAAGTTATAATGTGTTATGTGATATCGGCTTCAAAGTTATAATGTGTTTGAAAATAATAAGGTACGGTAGCCTACAAAACTAATTTATTGTCATGCTGCAATGAGTTCACTTACATCATAACCAAGGATAATATTACAGTTACAACTTACAATATTCATGTGTATAAATTTCAACTTACGCATGAAAAGATATTCCACTTTTTTCCTAAAAATTTCAGTGCAATTATATGCTGCACAGGAGATTGCCATTTTCATAAATAATAACTACATAAATAAATAACAATCTGCTATGGAAAACAAGCTATGTTTGACAACAATGCATTGTTTAACAACAATGTAAGTTAAACACTACAAACACTTACACAACAAACTCAAAAAAAGTTTTCTATCATTTCTATACGATGCGTGACGTCACTGTTGTGACGTCAAGATGGGTGGATTTGGCAGTAGATGTTGGCTTCATCGACTTTCAGTATGAATATACAATGGGCCGTGTCTATTCTATAACTGGTCTAAGGTTTCGAGTACTATTATTATGAGAAATTCAATCTAAATTCTGAGTAACACTATTTTTGAATTTCTGAAGAGAAAATCGTTGGAAATCAAAACTCTGCAGAGAAACAGTTCTTCTTTCTTTCATATTCTCTTTCAAGTTATTTTACATTATTTACATTAGTGCTAATTGGTTTTTTTACAGAGACAGGAAGCTAGATCTGTGCATCGAACACGTGATGGCAGACTCTCAAGCTGTGTTGGACATGTATGAGGAACATTCATTCCTTCGTGACCCAAATCTCAGAATGTACCTCACACAAATGCTCTACTCATTGAATGAGTTCGATATAGTATTGGAGAAGTCTCTCACTCAAGGAATATCTGCTTTCAGATAAATCTCATTTTAATTTTAAGGTAATTATTGTTATTGCTCTCGTGTTCCTCTAAATCCATTAGATATTATAATTCAGAACTATTTTGCCCTGTTGCACAAAATCCTGTTGAATTTTAATTATAATTAAATGCCACGAGAAACCATCAGAGAATGTTTTTTTATATTAAGGCTCCTCTGATGGGTACTCGTGACAGTTAATCACGATTAAACTTCAACAGGCTTTTGTGCAACCGGGACAGTGAATTATATGAATGTTATGTGACATTTTTCGAAAGAGATAATTTGTTATCGAATGTATAGGTAATTTAAGTTTAAAACACGCATAAGATTGAAGCCAGTATAAATATTACTTCTCTGAAATCTCTCCCATACTTTTCAATTAATTACTGATGTACTTTCATTACTTACGAACAGTTCAATCAAATCATTGTACAATAAGTTGGTTGATTTGCTAATATTGTAAAGCAATTGATGTTTTGTTTCAAATGTATCAAATCAAATAGGTTTTATTTAGCATGATCAATTTACAAAATTCATAAAATTCAGCATCTTTAGAGTAAAAAAACTGTAGTTAGGGTGAAATATGTATTCATGAATACAATTACAAATCATATTAATATAGATATGACTGCTCAGCCCAAAATTGCTCTACTCCCAAATTTTATAAATAGAAAAATTTCCAAAACATAAGTTATATTTTCACTGCTAAGAATTTGAGTTGAAAATGAAAATTTAGAAGTTCTTATTAGCCTATCGCATTCTTGAAATATATGAGGTAGACTCTTACACTATATCATCATACTTTTTCTTGTAAAATGTTCATCCTCACATGAACTGTGATCCAAAATTGTATCAAATACCATATTTACAAAATCTGGACGCACTTCAAAGCACTGGTCTCCATCTTCAGCAATGGTTACTCAAGAAACATCAGGGTAGGCCTATCCTAAAGAGCTGATGTCACACTCTTCAATTAATTAGTATACTTTTAACATCAATAATAGTTTTTTGAAAAATTGGCTGAATATATTTTTTTGAATTTTTTAGGGTTATTGTAGTGATCCTGTTGTTAATTCTTGTTAAGACTCATTGAAAATGCTTTGTTTCATTTGCAGATTGAACAAAATGGAATAAAACTAATGAACAAGATGGTTGTTAATAACTTTATGGCAGCAAAATATGACAAATTAGAATGTATGGTTAAAACTAATTGTATCAGTGATCTTGTAAATAGTTGTAAGTTAATTTAGTTTGTCCTTGTCTTTCATTTCGTTTTCGAGATAGCATTTTTTATATTCTGTGATAGATCAACGTAAATGATATTTCCTAATGTTTGATTCTAGTCATTAGTTTAGATGTTGGAAAGTATCTGTCTAATACCTAAGTCTTGAATGTATATCAAAGATGTGAATGTTTCACATAGATTATATTCATTTTTGTAAAAAATTGGGTGTTCTAATTATTTGAGAATAGAAAATCTTCTTCTGTACAACAATAACATCCTGATAACCGGTATATTACCCTAATTAATGTATGTTCGGCTCATAAAAGAAATAGATTTTCCAAATTTTAAAAGTTCTCCTGGATGGAACATGTTTCAACTCAAGTATGCTTTCAAAGTTTAAAGGTCAGTGTTAAAAAAAAAAGTTAGATCACTAGTTCATTAAATACAATTCACCAAGTAATTAGTGAATAGAAAGAATAATAATTTCTTAAAATCAACAGTGTAACAAGTAAGATTGAGAACATCAATTCCTGATCTACTAATGAAAATTTTAGAGAACAAATGTAAGTTTTCAAGTTGTTAATAAGTTGAGTACTGTATGCAATTTGTTCTTTCTTTTGGTAACCGACAACTAAAAAGATTAGAACATAAAGAGAATTTTTAGAATAAAGTAAGAAGTGGAAAGAAAGTGGTAAGTCAAAGACCCATTGACTTACTTGACTTAGTTCCTTTGACTCCTTGAGGAGCATAGGGCATCCGAAAATGTTCTCCACTCATCTCTATTGGCTGCGAGCCTCTTGACCTCTGCCCAAGTCTTTCCCTGTTGCCTGTACTCTGCCTCGACCGTTCTTCTCCATGTCATCCGTGGGCGTCCTTGTCTGCGTGATCCCTGGGGGTTCCAGCTCAATGCAGCCTTCTCAATCGCACCATCTTCTTTTCTCAATGTGTGCCCAATCCATCTCCATTTTCTCCTTTTCAGTTCCTCTTGGATTGGACATTGATTTGTTAACTGCCAGAGATTGTCATTGGTGATTACCTCTCGCCAGTAGATGCACATGATGCGACGTAAACATCGATTTATGAAGGTCTGCAGCTGCCCTACAATTCGCCCAGTGATCTTCCATGTTTCACATCCATATAAAAGCACTGATTTCACGTTGGTATTGAAAATCCGAATTTTTGTTGCCCTAGATATGTTTCTGTTTTTCCATAACTTGTTCAATTGAATGAAGGCACCATTCGCTTTTCTAATTCGGCTTCCAACATCTACATCAGTGCCCCCAGTCTTGGTCACTGTGCTCCCCAAATACACAAAGGAGTCTACAGTCTGGATGCGAGTACCACCCACTTCAAACTGCCTATCTGTTGCTGCATTTGATCTCATTTCCTTTGTCTTTTTCTTATTAATACAGAGACCTGCTTCTGCAGCTTCTTTTTCTAGCCTAAGCAGTTTCCCTTCCATGTCTCTGGAGCGCTGGGCTAATAGGCAAATATCGCCAGCAAAGTCCAGGTCTTCCAGCCTCTGTCTTAACCCCCACTGCAGTCCTCTCCTTCTCCCCGCCTGTACATTCCTCATGACCCGATCCAATACCAGCAGGAACAATGTTGGTGACAGCACGCAACCTTGACGAACACCTGATCTTATTAGGAATGGCTGGGTAATCTTCCCTTCATGCAGTAGGTACCTGGCATTCATAGCCCTCATACATTTTCTCCAGTATTCTAATTATTTTAACTGGGATTCCATACTCTCTTAAAGTTGTCCACAGCACACACCTATTGACTGAATCGAATGCCTTTTCGAAGTCAATAAAGGCCAAGTATAGTGTGACATGCCACTCATTACTTTGCTCCAAGATGATTCTCAAGGTGTTTATTAAATCAACACAGCTGCGGTGTTTTCGAAATCCTGCTTGCTCTTTCCGCAGTTTTTCTATGGAGTCCTTGATTCGATTTAAAATGACTCTTGACAGGACTTTTCCAGGCACTGATAATAATGTGATTCCTCTTCAGTTGTCACAGTTGGAGGTGTCACCTTTCTTTGGAATCTTCACTCAGTCCTTTTTTCCAATCCTGTGGGACACTTTCTTTTGTCCATATCCTGTGAAAGAGCGGCTGGAGTATATCAGTCTGCTGTCAAGTCTACATCCACCCTTATTACATCTGGTGTTATATTATCCAGTCCCGGTGCCTTGCCTCTCTTTAATTCATTCAGAACCATCTTGATATCATCTTTTGTAGGGCTATGGACAAGAATTTCAGGGTCCTCCTCAAACGGTTGCACATCTTTCTCTCCACCTTCCAGGTTTCCACTACCCAACAATTCCATGAAATGCTCCCGCCATCTCTGCAGTTGATCTTCAATATTTGTGAGAAGCTCACCTGTTTTACTTCTGACAGGTCAATTCTTTCTGGCCTTGTTATTTGAGAGGATCCTTGTAATGTTATATAGCTCCTTGCTATCCCCTTTTCTAGCTGCTTCTTCTGCTTTTGTAGCCATCTCATCTGCAAACCTGCGGTGGTCATTTCTGACACTTTTCTTTATTTCCTTTTCAATGGCATTGTATTCTATTTGGGCTTGTCTCCTCTGGAGGCGAGTTTTACTTGCATTTAGAAGGCCCTTCTTCGCTTTTCTGTCTTCTATAAGTTTCCAAGTAAGCTCAGACATCCATTCTTTTTTCCAATAATTTTTGCGTCCTAGAACTTTTAAACAGGTCTCTTCATAGCAATCCTTCACACTCTTCCACGCATGCTCTACATCCTCATCTCCTTATGAATGCTGAGTTAGGACTTCATACTTGTTTCTAAGTTCAACTTTAAAGGCATCCTCCACCTGTCTGCTTCGTAACTTTGCCACATCATTACTTGTGTTCGGAATTTTTTTCCGTGCTGACATAATTTTCAATTTAAATTCAGCAAGCATCAAGTGGTGATCACTCCCAACATCAGCACCTCTTTTGTTTCTCACATCTGTCAGAGACCGTCGAAATTTCCTGCTCACTGCAATATGATCAATTTGGCCCATTGATGGCTCAAATTAATTATCCTATCCAGGCCAGGTGAGACTCCTAGATTATCGGTTCCTTTTACAGTTCTTTGAGATTTTCTTTACAAATCTTCCAGCAATCGGATTCTGATTTTACTAAAAATTAAAAAATAAATAAATATCATTATCCAGTTATGCTGGATACTTTTTGGCGTGATCTAGCTGAATAATAGAATAATATTCATCTGCATATTATGCACATGAGAGCTGAAGCGAGAGAATTTCATTTTATCGACCAAAGTTGTAGAAATTGTTATAGCCATCCCAGTAATGCTGGATACACGACTGAAGGACAAAGTTATAAACATTTTCTGAGAGCGCAATAACTTATTATTAAGACACGACGTTTAACACTACCTCCTGAGGTAGTGCGTATATCCAGGAAGAGCGATGATTGTGGGTCAAGTTTTTCTTGAACAAGCGATAAAATGCTTCAGCAAGAGTATACAAAAGTTAAGCTGATTCAATATTCTGTTATTACTTAGTTAAAAAAACTCAAGAAATCACCAATTGAAATGCCGCTTTGGAAAAATGTCATAATTTTTATTCCGGCATTAAAAAGCAAAAATAATTTAAATTTTTGCGGGCTGAATAATGAGACGTAGTTGTCTAGAGAGCTTTAGAAACTACTGCTTTCTATAGATAAGTTCAATCAGATTAAAAAGTATATAAATATTCAAAAAATAATTCGATTAGGACTATTTAATTTTTTTAAAACTCACTTGATCTCAAAATATTTTTTTTTCAATGAATCATATTTGAGTAACCATCTAGCATTCCGTGTTCGTTTTTGATCAGCTGTTAATAACGTCAAATGGAAACGAAGGAAGCCATATTGATTTTTTGAAAGATGGAGTGGAAGGTGTGGTTGCTATTACAATGTTTACCGTTTTAGAAATTTTGATTGAAAGTAGTTTATACAACTTTTAGTTGTTTTTTTTTACTGTGCATTTATAATTCATATAAAACTTCAGATGAAGGAAATAAGGTTTGTAATCTGTCACTTGTAATTTATGTAAGTAATATGTTGCTGGTTTCACTTTTCTAGGCTAGATCCAGAATTTCAAAGATCAATTAATTTATTTATTAAATTGAATGTTTTTGGTTAGATTCATACAAATTTAAAAATAATAAATATTTTTCCAGATGTCTAGGTTATTTCTTCACTAGGTGTCAAATTTACAGCAAGAACACAATTTACATGCCTTTCCCAAATTGTTTACTCCTTGACAAAGTCAGTATTGTATTTGTGAAACAAACGTTCCTACTATGTTGTACTACTTATTTTAGTATTTGCAAAGTTTCGAAAGTTATTTGAGCAAGATACACTTTTCAAAATGTCTATATATATATTGAATATTCAATTCAACAGTAACACATTATTAATTAAATTTGTTGAGTCAACAATGAGATGAGTCAATTATCATAACCTCAATATCCGAATTTTGTATCCCGTTTTTGAAGTAATTCCCTTTTCTATGTTAATGTTTACTATTGTAGGCCTACATGGTAAAAAATTGGTAATTTATTGAATTATGACCCACATTTTTTTTGTATAGTTTACAAACTTTAATACCAAATACATATTATTAAATAAGCACATTTCAACTCCTTTTACTAAGCTTCTTGATTTAAGATTTAAACTAACACATCTAAAATTTTGTTAAATAATACCGGTAGGCCATCTAATAATTTGTTATAATTAAAGAAGGTCAGTTATTTTTAAAATGTTAGGCTTTCGTAATGAACTAAGCTTAAAAGTTAACTACGAGTAAGAGTTTTCCCAATATGCAGGTATCTTAGAAATTTGATGATTGGTTATTGATATTTTTTCGGGTTTCTTGGTTCTATAAATTTCTTAAATTTTATTTCATTTTAAACATTCGTTTAGACAATTAAAAATAATCAAGTTTAAATAAAGTTTAGGAAGAAACCCAAATTTTATTTTACAAAACACTAACTACACAGGGTTCTAGGTCAGCTTCTTGTAAGCTAATGTGATTAATCTAATCAGTAAGTTATTTTAACGGCAGTACTTATTCACTTCACGTGATAGAGTTTTATGGGTTAGCTTGTTTTGTCACTGCAATGTTCAGTCTAATACCAAGACTTACGTTTAAGCGTTCACTGACAAATCTAGAAGAAGTAATGTTTTATGAGTTAGTGTTGTGGTTCCATGGTTTAGTGTAGTGTAGTTTTAGAAAAAAATAATAAAAATCTCAACTTATTATTTCTTTTGGTCTTCTTTTTGCTCCCTTTTTATAGCTTTAATAAAAATGGATGATCTTTCAATTATAAAAAAATGGAATTTTGACTAATAGGTAAAAATTGTATAGCCTAAAACGTAAATTTCAAACTGTATAAAAATATACTGTAAATTGCTACTCAAAAATGTAGAACGTAGTAAAATGACTTGCGCCGTCAACCGCTAATTTATATTAAATGATTGATAAAATTTCTAAATTATACTTTTCAGGTTGTGCTGTCTATTTCTTGAGTTAGGCTAGGTCAAGTTGATAGCTTTTATCAAATTACTAGAAGTTTGTGTCGTGTATAAAGGTTTTGTTCATAACATAGACATTCCGCTAGGGCATGTCCATAAGTCAACATGTCAATAAATAAAACCAACGACAAGTATGCAGATGGATAGTCAGAAGCAGGGTATTCAAGACTTAAAAGTATTCAGTATTTAGTCAAGTTGTATATTCTTGTTAAACTCACTATTGATCTATTGTTATGTTCTTCAGTATTTTTTTTTTTTAGATTCGACTTAACGTTTATAAGTTAACTGAGGTCCGGGACACCGTCACTATTAAGATGCAACCCTTTTTTCCAATAAATTTATCCTTTGCTTGGCAGATAAAATAGCATTGTTATTATAACAATGTAATTATATAATTATTGTTTCTTATAAAAGTTTTCACACATTTTTTTCGCAAATATGTGAACACACTCAACTCTTATGAGAACCAATTGCTTTTTCTGCCCAGCGTAAAATTTTATTGGAGAACAGGGCTTTGAAGTCTAATTTTTGTCTGAAGTTTGGACTTTGAAGTCCATTGCGTTGATAATATCCACTCTCATTTCCTTCTTTCTTTCTCTCGTTCTATAGTTTATATTCTCCATTTTCCAACTTTCAACTTTACTTACTTACTTCTATACTTGTAGTGATCCCTGTAGTGATACTTGTAGTTATTTTTAAATTTTTATCTGCAGTTGATGTAATAAGACTCAGAGCATTTCTCCTCGGTTCATAAAATTTACTAGGCTTATCAAATTTTAACTAATTAAGTCTCAATTTTTTTATTAGACACTGTAATGGAAATAATTGATTTTTGAAACTACCTGTATGAAATAGAAACTTTTATTTTCAGGACAATACAAAATAGTGCAATTTTTCTGTAAAAACAAGACCGACAAATTGAAAATCCAATTTATAGGGCTTTAATATAAAGAGACACACATGCTAAAGAGTGAGTTGGGGAAGAATATTGTATGCACTGAAGATATTAGGTATTTTTTTATAGTTTAAAAACAGTATCCAATACCGGTAATAGTTGAGGATGGCCATCCAAATATTAAGATGAAATAATTTAGTCAGTATTTCTGTTAGTCATTTCAAAATAAGTTATAATATAAATTATTCTAGTCACTAGTATGTTTCTGGTACAGTTTAAATTAGTTGATGGATAGTTTTGTTTATTTTATGATGATGTTTTATTGTAAAATATATTAATTCAGTTTCTCCTGTAGTTTCAAAGGCTTTTACCCATGCTAATATCCTGTAAGCTAAGACATGAATATTCACAAAATATATTTTACAGTAACAGCATCCTTTTAAAATTTTGGAGGTAGTCCACCTTACCACTAATAGGAACTTTTACAGTTTGTAAAACTAAACAAAATGGTCACAGTTTGGAAAAACTAACATTTGTTATTTGATTAGTTTTCTCAGCAGTCCAATGACTGGGTAGTCGTAAAAATAAATGGCAAAACATAAAAAAGATTAACTTGTATTACATATTTAAAAATTGAATTAAAGTTACCATTTTGTAGAATGTTCTACTTTTCCAAAACACACATAGATTATTCCATAACTACTACATTGATCCCGTAATACATTCAGGAAACCCATTAAATTCCATTGACGTATAAATGACTTTTGTATGTATTTTTGTTTCTTTTTACGGTCATCAGGAAATGAATTATTTTGATGGAAACCATTATCAGTACTTCCCCTGATAATTTGCTCAACCAGAACAAAATTATATGGTCAGCACCTAACATCATTATTCCAAGCCACTATAATATAAAGTTTAAATTGCAACCAGCAAAAGATATGGTCATAATTTTTCATAACTACTGTCACTTAAATTTCGAGCTGCATTTGATTTATAAGTTGAGCTATGTGAGCTGTCAAGTTTTCTATTGTAGAGTAGACTGAATAGCAATTGAATTGATGGCTTCAATTGGCATAATAACAGCTGAATACAAGTTATATAGCTTTGTTATTGGTATCATCCCACCTATTATATACATGTATATATGTTGTGTTGTGTTGTTTGGTCAGAAGAAAGGAATCCATCTAGGCCTAGGTTGTCAAACTTCCGTTGTCACGCACTTACAATAGCCTGGCTGGAATTTTTATTCAGTCCCATGATGGGAATGCTATTTAGAATAATATGGTCGGTGAAAGTATTGAGAATGAAAGAATGCATGAGGTTTAATTGCGTCGATCTTGGGTGAGCGTTAATTGTATGAGTGATTATGGAATATAGAGTCGTATATATATATTGATATTTCTATGAACTTTGAGATGTAAAAATTTATGAAATGAAAGAAAAATGTAGATTTGTTTCTATAAATTGAGTTTGAAAATCAGTCAGTAATTGAAATTAATAGAATAATAAGTTATAAATCTCAATTAATAGATAGAATCATGTTAATTGAGATTAATAGGTCAAATTTAGTATCACTGGGAGTAATGATACCTTAATAATCTGATTCATTATAAGTCTTATATAATTCATAAAAAGCTTTGCAAAACTAATGAAAATGACCCCCAATTTTAGTACGGTTTGCGTTAAAGGAAGATTATTAGTGGTTTGATTTATAAAGGTTTTATTTGAATTTAAAAATTATATTATGATTGCGTGAAAAATCGTAAATAAGCTTGAAATATTCGCCACTCTATCACTTGGAACTGATAGAGAACTGTTTAAATAGAAGTAGCTCATAGTACTTAATACAGAATCTTCTTTATACGGCGGTTAATTTGAAGATGAAAGTTACGCTGTTAGGGGTAGTCTAGAATTGTGTCATTTAATAGCGTTAATAGATTCAACTCTCATTTGAAGATTCTTCATTGATTGAAAAGCTATGGAAAACAAATATTTCTTGTGGAAAATCTAAAATACTGGTGATGGGGCTCGAGGTCCATTGTTTTTTCATGTGTATGAGTTGATATTAATAGAAACTCACTGTAATAAATAGAAAAATATATCCTAAATATTCTGACTTTTGAAAGTTGATAGATGGTTTTCTAGAATTGAATTTTTAGTTGAGTACTGTTCAAGGCTTTTCAGAGTCACCGTACGCGTACCTTCGAGTAAAGAAGCATTTTTTATGTTGTGATGATTGGTTTATCGATGGAGAATCATTCTTACTGTCACCTGTATTGAATAGAATTCATTCGGTTGTAAATTGAAATCAACTCCAATTTATCGACTTCACCTCATCAAGTTTCTGATAGCAATTGTCGTTGTCTTTATGCTGGCGGAACTAACTTAATTGCGACCAGAAAACTTGACTGGTCTCAACATGCTTATCTCTGATTTTCTCTCCATTCATATCTGGCTGTTTTCACCGTTAACTGTTGCTACTTAGCTGAACTTACTAATTACCTTACCTTATGCTAATTGTTGTAAAAACTTTTATGTGGGACATTTCCAACTTTTGAAAGTTAAAATTAATACCTAAACGCCCAAAAATGGTATTTTCTCGTAACTAGGTCGATTCATAAGAGTGTTGTTCCAAATATTGTTGAGTTTTACTTGAAGAATTAAGGGCCGTCTTTGTAAATTATTTTAAAACGTAATTAGCAGAGCATG
The DNA here is from genome assembly GCF_014356525.2 of Nilaparvata lugens. Classification (NCBI taxonomy): domain Eukaryota; kingdom Metazoa; phylum Arthropoda; class Insecta; order Hemiptera; family Delphacidae; genus Nilaparvata; species Nilaparvata lugens. The sequence goes on from NC_052506.1 coordinate 25,764,400, forward strand.
CTCTGGTGAACCAATCAAAACCAGTTGGCTAGTTTAACGATTCTGATGAACTATTTTTATTAGTTTCCAGGCAGCCAAAACTTGCTTGGCTAAGACAGTTTTTACAATCGTTTATAAATATGGCCCTTAATTTTCAAATACATTAACTTTTGTCGACTCCTCTGACTATCATTGTCATGCGTCTGAAATTCGCTTCCCAGTAGTTCGGAACCCACCTAAAGCTGTAGGTCCATATCATCATCCGTTTCATAACCCACGCGCAAGCCTGTAGTTCATGTGGGCATCACCATCAGAAAAAAGTCTATTATTGGTGTACTGTAGAATCTGTATTCGATTCTAGTCTTGATTGAAGTTCTGTTTTATGAACATGAATAAATTGTATATTGGTTTGCATCGTGCATGCAATTCATTATTAAATCATAGCTTCCACTTCTGTCTCATCTTATCTTTTCTTCTTCCTCATATTCCTCCTTCGTTGCTGCCTAACACGACTCAAATCTGTTCGACGATTCAAACCTCATGATGCATTACTACTGGTTTTTCACTTACAATTATTACGACTTGAATTCCATTCACAAACGCTCGTCTCCAATATCACATTACAACTGCTTTTTGCAAGTGACGAAATATAATCCGTAATAAAAATAATCATGTCTGCTTGTACATGTGTGGATTGCTTCTTTCATGGTGAAATTGAATACGATGTGGGTGTGCTCTTTTAATTATTATTTTTTGTGGTTTGTAAAGTTTCACATGCAAATGAAATGTAGTTTTGTTAAAGGCTTGCAAAATGCCAGTCATCCAAGAGTCCCAAGGTGAATTCCTCTTATCAATGTTTCTATCATGAATAAATTCAGTCCGTTTAAAGTGAATCAAATGTGATTAGCTTAGTTACTAAGAATATTATTGTCAAGTTATTTCGTATGTTTTAGCTCAGTTATTAGGAATATTGTTGACAAGTTCTTTATTATTCTTTTTTGTTTACACAAATGACCCAAGATGTATAATTAAAAACAGACAAAGAAAAATAACAAGGCAAACCTTAATTATATCTCGCAAGTTTCAGTATTCTTGCAACAAGTTGTTGAATTTTCAGATCTATTCGAAAAAGAGTAATGAATAAAAAATATTGTTTACTAAATAAATAGGAGTAGGCCTACTCTGATATAAATATAGAGAATTAAAATATATATTGCCTTCTAATAATGATTACATAAATCGTACTGTTTCTATAATTTGATTCAGAGCTTTATTTTCAGAATTAATATCCAGAAAGAATACGCAGAATTCGTAAACAGTACATTAAATCAAAGTATACCTGTAACATCTCTTTATTATGAACTTTACTATTATGAACACTACACATTTCAAGACCTTCAATTGCCCATCAAATTAATTGAATTTCAGTGCTCAGTGGGTTGCTAAGTTGAAAAAGTGCTTAAACACATGAACTTGAGTAGATCTGATAAGTTATCAATAAATAATACTTGGTGATAGGCGTTTATGCAATTTGATATTGATTCTTTACCGCCGTCTAGATCAATTGAATGTTGAAGGTTGTTTATTCTAAATATTGTGAACTTGTGTTAATCATTGATGTTAGTTACAATAAATTGTGGCCAATTTCGTTTAGTAATATTGTTGGAACCTCGGGACTGAAACTTTGATTTTTTAGAATGTGAAGGTAGGCTGCTAGATCATTTATATTTTCTGTGTACTATAGTTACACTCAATAAAAATCGATTAATTCTAGTCTGTTCATCGAAATGACAGACAAAACATAAAGTTTGGAGCTGTTTAAGTATAAAAGTAATTAGTTACTCATATCAGCGTATTTTATAAGTATAAAAGCAATGGCTCCTATCAGCTATTAAATAGCATACATGAGTCATTACTTTAATACTTTCCCAAGCGTAAACTTTATGTTAATGTCTCTCCATTCGATGAATAGACTATTGGATTATATTGGTTGAAAATCATTAAATTGTCTCAACTACTTTATTAATTACGCTTTAAAATTTTGCTCATACTTTTTTCTCTCTTTTTCCTTATCTTCTTCTCCCATTCTTCCCTTTTTCGCTCTTCTTCACTCTTCATTCCTTACTTTTAAACCCTCTACCAGCCTATTGCATGGGAAACCATAGTAGGCTAGGTAGCTTATTTTTCTCCTTTTCTTTTCAGCACACCCCGCCATAATGCCTGTTTTTTGTATTTTTTCGAAATTTTTAATTTGATTGTGTTGTTTTGTATTTTGTTTTAGTTTGTAATGTGAATAAAATTATTGATTGATTGAATTAAAATAAAAATAGAAATCCAAGTTTCCTATAAAAATCAAGAACTTTTATTCACAACATGTTTCATTCAACATCTTAGTGCCATTTTCAAGTAAGTGATTGAAATAAATACTATTAATAAAAAACTCATGATCATAAACAGGAATTTAGTAATAGTATTTATTTAACGTTATTTATTTCATTCACTCACTTAAAAATGGCACTCAGATGTTGGACCATGTTGTGAATAAAAGCTCTTAATAAAGGGTACCTAAATTTATAATTCCTGATGAATAAGAGTAGTCCTCTCCAAAAAGTTAATAAGAAATATTGCTATGAAACTAATTTCCGTTCTCACTTAGTTGTCCAGTTAATCTGTGATTTATTAAAATTAAGGTAAAGTCTTCTCGGTTGTATCATCAATCTTGAATCATGTTCAACTCAGTAACTCGAGTTTAAACTTATTCAATATTGCTAACTAAACTAATGCTTTCAATTGATAAGTAGTTGTGGTAGTAACATGCTTGGTCATTTTATCCCAGTTTCTAATATTTCTATTAAGAACCTAGTTGGTTTTAGAATAGGAGTTTTAGTATGTAGTGGTTTTGTGCGTGTTTCAGGTGAGTTGATAGTTTGACTGGTCATAGAATGACCAGTTGGGCAGAAAGAATGCATCGCAGGGCTGCCACGTTTAGTAATGTAGTTACATCATGCGGACATCCAACTGTTCCTTATCCGAGGAGACTTGAAAAGTGAGTAAAACTATTTTATCTCTCATAAAAATAGCATTTCAAGCTGCTGTAAACGTGATTCTATCAATAGTTAAAACCTTCCTACTACAAAGTAATTTCTATTGCCCTAGCAATAGCAGGTTGCAACGTATTTACTATAGTAGAGGAGGTCCCATCAGTTTTCCTGAAGAAACCCTCCTATGTCAAACAAATGCCCATTTATCTATAGTGAGGTGCACGTTATAATGTGGCAGTATTTGATTTATCATTGGTGTTCCTATACTTGTCTATCATTCGATAAGGCAGATAGCGTTGTTCTTTTCTCCCTCTGCAACGTTGTCAGGTCGTTTTCCAACAATGTAGAAATGTAATTAATTGAAATATTTTAATCTCAATGTTATGAAAATTTATCATTGAAAAATATATTTTCTTGAATAAAATATAATAATTGACTATTTTTAATAAGAATTAACAGTTGATGTTTCATCAGATATACTGGCATCAACTATATTCTATAGAAGGCAGAAGCAAGGCAGTGAATGGGCAACGCTGTTCTCCTATCCTTCTCCACTGCCATTATAACGTGGACCTCACTATAGCATAGATTGATGTTTTGCCACTATGTTACATTGCTTCACCTAGCGTAGCCTATTTACTAATTGTTGAAAGACATCCATCACTTTCTCAATCTCAAGTGTAAATCTTGTGTTTGTCGTGTTCAGTATATAATAGTGAGGTCCACGTTATAATGGCAGTGTACGATTGACAATAGTGTTGTTATCCTTGTCTAACATGCAACAAAACAGATAGCGCTATCTCTCTCTAGCTTTGCAATGTTGTCAGTTGGCCAGAAATATTTTATTTCACTTTTGACAGTGTCTGTACAGAAGTAGACAAACAATCTTCAGCCGCCATGTTTTATTTTGATTTATATCAAAATGTTAAAGTAGAGGAGTTGTACTATTGATTTTAAATGTATTTTTGAATAAATGAAATAATTTTTAGATATTACCGTATGAGAAACACAAATTATACTTGAAATGCCACTTCAAAAGTTGATAACTTTGAAACCATCCTAGACTTCGTCCATGCTTCAGTTTACCGGAATAGGTAAGGCCTACACTGGGGTGCCGTTATAAATAATATTGAATGGTTATTTCAGAATTATTTTCATTGAAATTATCTTATTATAGATAGGATTTCTATTTTTTATTATTTTTAGAAAAAATTGGAATAGAATACCTACCGAATAACTTGATTGCTGTTGTTTTGAAGTTCAGATTGGTGTATCACAACTTTTCAAATTAGCCCGCATTTCATGTTTGTAAATCTGATCTCAGTTATAAAAGCAAAGTTTAGAATCAAGTTATGAAAAAATATATTTTATTGATTGATTTAATCAATTTGACATGAAATTGATTATTTTATCAAAGGAATTAAAATTAATATCAGATCAAATTTAATGGGATGAATTGAATAACAGTTGTGTACACTCAGTGGCAAAATGGAGTCAATTTGGCAACTTTGTTCTCGTATCTTTCTTCACTGCCATTATAACGTGGACCTCACTATAGATATTTAGTTGAAAGAATAAAGGATGAATGTTTATTTAGCTTACCTTTTTCATTCACGGCACAGCTTCAATACTAACACTATCACACTTGAAACTAACTTACTAACTACAAAGTCAACAGATAATAACTACATAACACACGGAATAAAATGAATGAGTGAAACAATTGAAGTTAAATCAATATGAAGGAAGCAATTGAGGAATTATATTTCAAAGTGAAAACTATTAAAATACGAGTTATAGGGTTTCACTAATTAAAATTAGAAAGAAATAGTAGAGTGTGGGCAGTAATATATATTTGATTGAAACTCCATTAGATGAATTTTCATTGGTTCTAGATTCTAGATTTAGTGAGATTTATTATTTAATCACTTTGAAATGTGTGCATTGATTGAATAGGGAACATTGAAGCTATTTATAAGGAATGCAGCAGCTGACGGTTAAGTAAATCTCACTTTAAGGCTGCTGCTTCCTTGAAAACTGATAAGATATAGTCAATGAAATGTTTAATGAATGATTCATGTATAATGAATGATTCATTTGTAATGAACCTTTCATTACACATGTATGTGTATAATATTTGTATTTCTAAAAATTATCTTGATAATAGAGTAGTATAAAAACGAAAACTAATTAATTATTAGAGTATTGTTTAGATATTGTATGCTTGGGTGAAAGCGATTCTTATATATCCTTCAAACAGTATCAAATCGTGTAATCCTTCAATATCCATTTCCTTCGAGCCACGATAAGGATTAGCTTATCAGCTCCATTGTTGTGCAGTGAATAAGTCTGTTTACAAAATGATAGAGCTCGTTAAACACATCTTCCGCTGCTGAAAGTTCAATAGTAGCTTGCAATTGTCCAACTTATTTATTTGCTGTGTTAGCTTTCATTCTAGCTGTTATGCGTGGAAAAATACTTTATCGTGTGGCGTAATCAATGTTTTAAGTTTGCTCAAATTTTGAAAAATTGTGATTTTAACATGAAGGAGGTTAGGTGTTACAAACTGAAATACAATAAAGATTTATTCAGGTAATATTATTATTCATTCTTTTGAAGATTTAATTATTAAGATCATATTTTAAATCATCTGTAAACTCAATCCCACTATGAACATTTTATTGGGCATAATTTAGGAATAGAAGAAGTTTTGGGTTAGCGCCTGTTTTCTCATTCCGATATTGTATTTTTCTATTCAATGAATAAATGGTGGGGAAAAAAATAAAAATCTTATCGTAGCTGCCTATACTATAGTTGAACAGATTAACCTATGTATAATCAATAAATCACATTTTTATCAATGTCTACTTTCTCATTAATATAGTATTATTGAACGTTGATTATTGATTTTAAATCAATAATAATTAATAAATTGAAACACTTCACTCACATGGGCTACTATTTAACAAATTAATAAAAGCAATATAAAAATCTTGAAGTACCCTTCAAGTTGTTGAACTACTAGTTGTTGAACTACTTTGAAGTTTTTTTTTAAATAAAGGGTACTTCAAGATTTTTATATTGTTCTTATTAATTTAATAAATTGATAATTATGCTTATTAGCCTTTAAATTGCTATTGTAGTCTTCAATTTAGTTGACCAAGGTATATACTGATGCATATTATAGTATTCAGGGTAATCAGCACTAAAATTTATTTTTAAACATTTAAAAATCAATAGTGTTTAGTGATTGAAACCTATTAGCCTACTAATTCTTATCATAGTATTCTTTTTAGGTTATAGGATAAGGCATTAACATGTGATGTGTTTCATTACTAATACTTAGTTGCTGGTCTTCTGTTAACCTAATTATAAGTGAGCGAAGATTTTTCCTTGATAATTCTGATGACTCCTGGTGACTGGTTATGAGACATCAATATTCTATCACTGAGCGTTTTCTCTAGACCTTGAATTATAGTGTTGAAATCTCCAAGTGAACGTAACCTAATATTAGGCTATTTGATTGGAAGGAAAGACTGTTCAATCCATATTTCTCTGTCACACGGAGATTCCAGATAATATTTTGCTTTGAATTCACTTATCATTTTATCGAATTGAATCCAAAAAAATGAGATTCATCCATTATAGATTTGATACAAACTACTTTATTTAAATTTTATAGAATTTCTAGTACATTAACATTTCAAGGGTTATTAAAAATGGATTATTCTTTCTCGAGGCTTCATCCCATTATATTTGAACCTAAAATGATTTCCCAGTCCTCAACTGCTTTCCTCACAAAATTTAATATAATGTCAGTCGGAATGTAGTAGTATATTGTGTGACACTTACTCTTGGATCAGCTACATCTCAAATTTTCAATCACTGTCAATAAAAGAATGAATGAATTGTCTTGTGCTCTCTACATTCAGGTATAGCTAAGTGGCAACCTTTAGTCACAGCTATTGTTTGAAAACCGCTGAAGCGTGAGTTGCATATGTAGTGTGCCAGGGTGACAATTTCTCGCAAGGTGCAGACTTATATGCCACGAACACCTGCATTTCACTTTTCATCAGCTGATGCTATGTTATTATATTGTTTTTCTGTAGAAATAAAAATACAAATCAGCTTTGCATCAACTGATGAAAAGTGAAATGCATGTGTTCGTGGCGCATAAGTCTGTACGAACCTACAGCTAGTGTTTGAAAACCGCTGAAGAGTGAGTTGCCTGTCTAGTGAGCCAGGTGTCGATTTCTCGTAGATTTCTACCTGCTTCTCAACAACATAGTTGATGTGGTGTGCTCACACCCCTAGAGTGTAAAATTATATTGTATTATATTCTATTCAATTTATTTACAGTTTACTGTATTATTTTTAACTGTGCAACATTAGTGACACATTGTTGTAGTGTTTGACTTTGTTGATTTGCGCTCCTCATCTCTCTTCGACTGGTGCTCGGAACATGCTATATAAATATATACTGTATAAGCCTATATACTTATATGCTTTTTCATTCAGTTTTATGCTCTTCAAACTTCAACGAATTTGATTTTTGGTTCGCCGCTTTGTAATAATTTCTGCATCTTCTATCAATCTTATATTTTTCTTTTTTTAGCCTCTCCTCTAATTAATACTTTAAAAACCTTCATACCATTTTTACATTTTTTAGTAACACTCTTAATATAAACTCAACTCTAGGTTACGTACAGGCAATATGTTGTCTATGTAAGCTTTTCCCTTTATTATTTTAGTACAGAAACTTATTATTAATTCATAAACCTAGCATTAGTTTAAGTTGTATATTATTAAGTCAAATTGAGTTAAGGGTTTGTTTTATTTTTATATAATTGAGTACAAATTAATAATGTATATAATAATTTTTAAATACTGATATATTCTTGATGTATTTTGAGGAAATAAATTTGATTTGATTTTAATTGATTTTTTTCAGGTTGAAGTATTCAATTTGTTGCAGTTTAATGTATTATTTTCAACAGTACAAACATAAGTAACACATTGTTGTTGTGTTGTAGGGTGAAGTTCGGCGTGCCGCTGGACGAGGTGTGCAAGAACGACATCCCGGGCCCACTGCTGGTGCTGATCCTAAAGCTGAACAAGGAGGCGCCGATGAAGAAGGACGTGTTCCGCGCGCCCGGCCACCAGGCCAACATGAAGAAGCTGGTGCACTTCCTGCAGGCTGGCCGGCTCGTCAACATGGACAACTTCTCGGTCTACACCATCGCTTCCGTCCTCAAGAAGTTCCTGCGCAAACTGCCCGGCGGCATCTTTGGCGGCCGCCACAACGAGCAGCAGCTGTTTGCCGCCGTGCTGCAGGAGGCCGTCAGCACCAAGCAGCAGTGCGCAGAGATTCACAAGTAAGCAGTCCAACACCATACATTCCACATGAAATTTGCAACAAAAAATGTTCAGTAAAACTTTCTTATATCTTCGACCTTAGCTTTCGAGATAAATCGATTTTTCGATATGTTTAAAAAAACTAGAAAACTATTAGTCAAAATCTAATTCTAATGCTTAACGGTAGGACATGCATAATACACATGTCGTCATAACATTGTTGTTTTATCACAGTGAAAGACTTCAAACTAAGTTTTTGGGGGTTAGATTTTTGTATCTCCGATTTTTTTTTGTATATTTTTTCATCGCTGCTCTATTTGAGGTTAGTTCTCTATCGTTATAATTTGTAATTTTCCAGTGGTTTATTTTTTGTTATATTGGTTGTTTATTTGATGTAAGAAGCCTCTCCCTGATGACAAAACATGCATGATGAACATCTGTGTGTCCTACCGTTAGTGGTCAGCCTTAGTGATATTCTGTTTATTAAATAAACTAGCCGTCAGGCTCGCTTCGCTCGCCATATTCGTCTAGCAAGGGGGCTCCGCCCCCTGGGCCCCGACTGGATCGTCCAGTAATGAGATCAGCAGGATCTCACTGATACCAGTTAACAACTGTTTCGAAGAGGTACTCTCTCTAGATTATAGTTCTATATGAACATATGGTATGGACATTTTTCAATTATAATTAAGAGAATAAGAAGAATATACATGCTAAAAGACGAACTTTAAACCCTTAAAAACCACCCTTAGAGTTGAAATATTGCCAAAAGATTTCTTAATGCGCCTCTAAAGGGCCAACTGAACCAAATTTGAACGTTTTTGGTCCGGTAGATTTTTAGTTCTGCGAGTGAGTAAGTGAGTGAGTCAGTCAGTCAATGAGTGAGTGCCATTTCGCTTTTATATATATATATATATATAGCCTGTTCTATGTCTATGTTTAAAATATGCTTTAGTGAGCCTTAAGCTGGGTTTACACCAAAGTTATTAACAAAATGTTAATATCTTAATCCTTATAGATTCTATTAGATTGAACGGAACTTGACAACACATATGTTCATCATGTGTATGATAAGTTATATTCAATCTAATAGAATCTATAAGGATTAAGTTATTAACATTTTATTAATAACTTTGATGTGAACGCAGCTTTAGTGTGCCTTTTTATTAGATAAATAGACTGTTCTATGTCTAAGTTTAAAATATGCTTGTACTGCTTTTGTGTTATTTTCTTCAATTCCTACTCACAAACAAAGGCGTTTTCACGCTTGTTTTGTAAGTTTTAAAATATTATTGTTCAACTCAATTATTTTTTTGTTGTGTACATTTCAATCATCATCATTTTCAATGTATATATGTTAACTGATAACTTGTATTTAATGGTGGAAGTCATATTTATTTTCGTCAAATTCTATTACTCTATTCTGCTATTCTTTTACTGATGATTTTCATGATTGTATATAGATGAATGAGCAGTTCTGTAACAATGAAAAATAAATTGATTTGTTGAATTGTATGTAAATAAAGAGTTTTCCTCTAACGAATTTGATTTTCGTTTTTAGATTGATAGCGACACTACCGTTGCACACCCAGCGGCTGCTTGTGCTGCTGTTCGGCACATTCCGCGTGATCTCGACGAACGCAGAGCGAGCGCGCACCGGGATGACCAGTGAGGCGTTGGGCGTATCAGTGGCGCCCAGCTTCTTCCAGAGCTGCGTCAGCGACGGAAAGACTGCCAAAATGGAAGATGTTCTAAGATATAAGGTGAGATCAGTGCACTAATAAAGTTGATGGTGTAGTTAATAGTGGGTTTCAACTACTATTTAATGGGGCCTTAGATTTCAATGAGTGTCTAAGGGAGATGTACCATCTAGGTTAAACCTTAGAGAAGAGATAGCATAAGAAGATATCCCATGGTATACAAATTCAAATCAAATTAATAAGTTGTTCATGTTCCAAATTTCCAACCGATTTTTTGTTAACTCAAGCCGACTACTGTCTAATATTACTGTTTTATTATTTGTTCTTGAACAAGTACTCATACAAATAGGAGTTGCTATCCTAATCAGATACAGAATACATTCCTGATTAATTAACAGAACAAATTATCAAACCACAAACACTGTTTTGACCGGGTGAGATTAGAAATGGCACGGTATGAGAGACTATCAGCATTGAGAAATGATAGCATAAAAAGGTACCCCATGGTATAGGTAGTTTATTTTCCAAATTTCCATCCGATTACTCTCGACTACTATCTATTATTAGGCTACTGTTTTGACCAAGTGTAAGAACTGCACAGTAAAATACTGTTTGTTTGTTGAGTATTTTCTGAGTTTGTTTGGGAACCTTTCTTAGTTCTTGAACTATAAATATAAGTACTTTCTTAGATTGATGAAATATTGACGCACACAAAACAAGAGAATTGACAATTAACATTGAATTGAAAAATTCCCAGAATTTATGTTTTCTCAAAGTGTTACGATTTGACTTATAGATTAGTAGTCTACTGTACAGTGTAGTTGAATGTTTGCATTGCATACCAAATAATGAGTGTTGCAACCGAGGCGTAGAAAAAATATGTACTCACACAAATTCAAGCATGTTTTGCACAGAATTGAGTGTTAGAAATAAGGGCATTGAATACGCAAGAACTAAAATCTGAATCTGTTAGGATAATGAATTTTTGAGTTGGAAAAAATATTAGAAACAAAATATTAAAAATATATTTTCAATATTATAGAAAAAATAACTCATCATGAGTTGATGAGTGTAATATAGATTGTCAGTGACTAGCTTAGAATTGAGAAATATTTGCAAAATGTTAAGAGTACTGATAAAAAATTTGTACCTGAGAAGCATAATAGAGCCTAAAAAGTAACAAATTTGACAATCTTCAAATTATTGTTTCCCTAAGAAGTAGCTACTCTAGAATGAGCTCCTGTCAATTTGTTTTACTCGTGTGATATGATTGTGATGATTGTAAATAATGTTGTAAATAAGCTGCTAATGCATTTATTTTTGTAAATTACTTGCTTGCGATGATGTTAGGCTGAAGTACATGTAAGTATTGAGGTGATTTTTCTGAACTCTTTGGAAGGGTGGATTTTTCGAGATTAGCTAGAAATATTTTTTGAGATCGATAATAAACAATATAAATTTATCAATAAAATCAATTACAGTATAATTCACACACCTTTTTCTTCATAGTTTTCATTTTCTTTTTTTTGTATATTATTTTATTCTAAGAAACAATTTTCAGTGTTTTTCTCCCATATTCGAGATTCCTTATCTAATTAGCCAACTTGTAAGTGTCTAATAGTAAGCTAACTTTCAGTAGTTTTTAATTCCAGCTCAATTTTACAATTTTTATATCTCACCTCTTGTTTACCTGAAGTAAATTTATAAAAAATTGGTAAAATTTATATTCAATACATGTGTTTGCTATCTAATAATATTTATCATTGTGTTCTTTCATTTAATATTATTATGTATATTTAGTGCTTGTGTAGTACTGTATGTTGGATAGCATTAAATCCCCGAGAATTTTGATAGAAATTCTAACATCGTAATGTAAAAGCTTCTTCTTGAACGCATTTCCTTCAGCCTTCATTTCAATATTTTGGTGCTTCTTTCCAATGTACAGATTATATATTATAATCTCTCACGTCATTCTTTTCCTAAAAATATCCTCTGTAAATACGAGTACAGTAGTTGAATTTGATTCTATCCTGTCTTTAGTGTAGTCATCCATAAAATCTTATGTAGCTCAATTGTGAAGAATTATTGTTTGTGATTTTTTCAAAACCTTTTCCAGCACCACTTTTACCTTATAAAGTCTATCAGTTTATTTTTACACATTACTTATAATTAATGGATAACTCTCCATCCATTATATACGAGGGTCATTCCATAAGTAACGAGACAAATTTCTAATTTTCAAAAACAGCTAAATTGATCCATATGAAACTTTCAGGACATGAAGTTGGAAACCTCGTGATGACATTTGATCAGTTGTTCTATCATATTTCGTGAACATAATCTCAAATTGACTCAGTTAACAATGGCGAGTCCGCTTGAGAATTGCACCATGGAAGAACAACGTGCCGTAATCAGATTTAACTGTCTGTCGTTTTGACTCTGATGGCTAATAGTGGTTGATCCAAGTTCCATTACAAGTTACATTTCTTTTGATAAACATTCTCCTTCAGTCACATACCGATTTTCCAAATGTTGACTGATTTGAACCCGGGTTTGTTTGTGAGCGTCCGTGAGTTGTCTAGGCACTCATCTCGCACAAGTTTGGTTTACTGCAGCTTGTTGTGAATAATGTTATGGACATTTCCAACACTTGCGTTTACTTTTTCACTTATAAATTCAGCAGTGATAGGCCTAGTGTCCGAATTAACGAATAAATTCGAGATTCGAGAGAAGAAGTCCCAACTTTGGTTGTCCACTGCGTTGATTGTCACAAACTTTTGTACGGCCACTTTGAAACTGGTCTACCCATTTGTAAACGTTTGAACGATCCAAACAATGGTTTCCGTACACTTTTAACATTCTTTTGTGGATTAAACTACCTTTCTCACCTTCTGTGACTGAAAATCTGATCACAGCACGTTGTTCTTCCATTGTGCATTTCTCAAGCGGACTCGCCATTGTTAACTGAGTCTATTTGCGATTATTTTCTCGAAATATGGCGAAACAACTGATCAGATTCATCGCAAGGTTGCCAACTTCATGTCCTGAAAGTTTCATATGGATCAATTTAGCCGTATTCGAAAATTAGTAATTTGTCTCGTTACTTATTGAATCAAATAATCGTTATTGAAAACTTCATTCATTTCATTTACTTTGTAATTGTACTGTGATAATTGACCTCATATATTTGAGCCCACAATATTGTTTGTAAAAGGATTTTCTGCTTCTGTATAAAGTATTCAGTCCATAATTTATTATATTTGAGATTTTAGAACAATGTTTCTTCATTGTGTAAACTACTAAAATTGATGAATTAATGTAAAATGAACAACAACTTTTCGCGTCCTAGCTTCTTAATAGAATGTGACATCATTCATTAAAATTGTATTGAGCCAAATTGCGGTAGAATAAAATAATACTGTAATTTTCAATTATACTCAATATGAATAACTGATTAATCTTCCTCATCCAAAATTATAGATAGTTTTCTCTCAATAAGAGACGTTTTTACAGTTTCAACAATTTGTTTTTGAATAATTAATGAATTTGATATTTTTAGTACTTTATTGAATCCATTCAACCAATATTTCATGTCAGAAGAATTATACAATTTCCTATCAATTGTAATATATATTGCTCCTTGTTACCGCCAACTCGGTGGCCGTAACACTCCTTAAACTTGAAACTCCTGTTTCATGTATTTTACTTGATGTTTTTCATGTTGTGAATTCGATTCTTTTATAGAATTCATAGATCTAATTTGCCAACTTTGTGCTTTACAGGTAGCTACAAGAATAATGAAATTTTTCATAGATAATTTTGGAACTTATGATTTATTTGGAAGAACCAATTACGAGTTCTATGCGCGAATCACTGGACGGATATTGAAAGTGCAGGATGACTGGATATTTAGCTTTCGTTTTCCTTCGGAAATAATTTCTAGTAAGTACATTAATTATTAAAAAATAGTGTTGTAAAAAACAAGTTTTTGTTTTAAATTTGCGCGCACATTTCTTTTAATATGACTCGATGCTTATTTCATATTTCTTCCTCATCTTTATCATTATTCATCTATTGACAATAATTAATTTGAAAATTCGGTATAAACCAACGGTCATTAAAGATGCAATTTCATGAGATGCTGCAGTTGGTTGTTTGAAATAATTATTGCTGACCAGTTTGCATGATTGTATAATTGTTTCTCCATAATTACACAAATATTGAAGTATCTAAGAATTCACAGAAATATATTGCGATAATATCTTATATTGTTTGTGATTTAGAAGATTTGTAAAACCTATCACTTAATTATAATTTGAAAAAATGTATTTTTTCTTTTCCTTAAGTAATAGGTTGAGTAATTGTAACATAAAGCGCTAAAAAGCTAAAAAAATAGATGAGGCAGGTGTAATCTCGTCCAGGTGTATGAAATCATAATTAAAAGAGTAAACAATTGTATTAGTAGAAGTCCGTCGGCAAAGCAATATAATATTTATTTATTTATTGGATAGAGCAAACAATACAATAGTCGGAAAAGAAAAAACAGGCTATTGCCCAAAACTTCTTCAATATGGTATACACTCTTGTTGATTTGGAATGATGAGATTCTTGAGTAAGCATTTTGTAATGTATTATAGTAGATGGGAGATCTCAATCTGAACTTATATGCCATGCTGTAAAGATGTTTTGAAAAATTAGCTCATTCCTTTTCACCTTCTAGGCCTATTACTTGTGTTTTGTGGAAAGTAAAAACTTGACCCTATTATTTGGACTATATTGTGATCTACACTAATTGTGATCTACAAGCGATCTAGACTAATTGTGATCTACAAGCGAACAGGTTCGCCTGTTCTTCTTCCTCGATTATTTTTAATTATATGTGGTGTGCAGTATTTAGTTATGTGTAGTAAGTACTATATTATGTAAAGCAATAATCTATTTCTCAAGCTAGAATGTAATCTTGAATATTTACAATAATATTTTCAAGGAAATTGTTTTAATATTTTTTCAACTTTATTAACTGAAGATTTTATTTGTTCTGTTTAGGTGATCTGTCGAATGACACCGAAAAAACGTGGTTGCAGTATGAGTGCGAAAGATGGGGATTGCGCTGCTTTAACCTTGAAAGTGAGTGAAAGATCGCATTTGGACTTGCAAAGTGCCTTATTTGTCATTATTGTTTTATCACAATGACTGTAACAGCATGAGTTTTATCATGTGTGACTACTTTTCTACTTTTGTAAATAAAATTCAATGTCTGTTTCTTGTATTGCACCATGTAGGTTAGCCGAACAGAGTATTATTTATGATTTCACTTAGTATTATTCATTGTTTGTTAAACTGAGTTATTACACTAAAGCCTTTGATCTCACGAAAGTAAATTACTAGAGTAAAATAATAGATTTCCGTGCGTTAACCACTTTTTGTTCCTATAATTTATGTTTGAATTCAATAAACTCCTTTGTATTATTTCTTTCATTTCCTTTGTTTTCCTCCTTGTTTAAAGAAGGTTGAATAAGTAGTCTCGAAGTTCATAGTCTCGAATTTATTTTTAATTTGCTTCAAGCTGTGCCATTTTTGGTAAGAAATACTCAATTGTCACACAAGATGATACAATTTTAACATTTTAATGCTATTTCTAGAGTTTCCCAAAGCTATTCTCTCAATAGTACCCTGACTGATGACTTACATGATCCATTAACAGACTATTAATTCATATCAGAGTTCTACAGATCTAGACTAATCAGTTCTCGAGGTTTGAAGTCTCAGGAGATCCTAGGATGTTTGGAATTATGAGTCTCTATTTTCATTGTTGACTATATCATTAGGGAAAAGTTACACTTTTAGTTTTAAGCAATATACAATATTGAATTATTTAGCCGTTTGGTAAATGAACAACTCTTTTTTATAGGCACTCCTCTCAGGAGTGCAATAGGCCTGGTAACTGCAGTGCTTATAGATAACATTATGTAGAATAGGCCTATTGAATTTGAAATGCACTTAATAAGTCACCGATTAATTGTAATAATGAAAACCAAATATTATAAGCAGATCATAATGGTACAGTGCAAGTTGAATGAAGAAAAATTAGTTCTACGGCACTTCTTAAGTTTATAAATTTATGTTTTTGTGAATAGGATATTCTTCCTAGACTTTTCCGTTGCTTACAGAATAGTGTATATATTTTAATTGGTAAAATTTTTGGTGAAAGTCCTATTCAAAGATTTGTATTATAGTCGTATTATTACTACCATCACTTTGTATTATATTATTTCCCACTGTAGTTTTTCAGTATCTTATTTAAAATTCACGTACAGTAAATATTGTGTTTTTATATATGCACGCTGAGAGTCAAATCAGTTATGTTTTTGCATAGAATTTTCAAATACTGTTGAATCATGTTTAGTTTCTCTACAAATTGTCATGGATTGGTCTAACTCAGCTTTTTCTTTCTGATAATTTATTTTTCAAATAAGAATTATTCTGTCTCATGTAATTCTTTGTACAGAGGTGTTTGATTTAATCACTTACTATAGTTTTGGTTCGTTTTTGTAAATACTTTCACAAATCCTTAAGTAGCAAACTATTGTTTCGTTATCATGTATTGTCATTTCAAGGATCAGGTTCTAAAATGCGATGTATTTTGAGAAATTATTTAATCGTTTATAGAATGTGTATATCCAATTGATATCAAAGACTTGATTTAATATTTTTAGCGTTACTATAAAACAAAACTTTTCCAAATCAACAACAAACTAAATTAGAAAACCGAGGTTTTTAAATTGGAAATAATTTGTACCTTTTTAGTACAAATCGTATGTATCGTTCAATTTCTCGTATTATACGCATCTAGCGTTTGACATTTTTCCAACTTCTGCGATTTAAGTTTGTTTGCTGGCAAGTTATAGATTGAAAAACTTGTCAGAAGAAGCTTCTGTGTTTTTGGCTGTACATCCTGCTTTGCTTTGCAAATCTTGCACAAGTGCTTGGCTAAGAATCTCAGATTTCAATTTCAAGAATAAAACTGAAGGTAAGACACTGTTTCAATTGAAAAATTAATCATTCAGACCATTCATCCCATTATGCATCGATTCATTCATTCATCCTTTTTTGTAAAAATCATTCATTCTAACACTGAGAAACTAATATCTCATTATGAGTAACTGAAAATAATATATTAACATCCATATATCTAACCGTAACTGCATTAATTTCTTCCATTTCTGTACATTATTTTTTACACATAAACATTGTGTCATTACTTTCTATTCATTCAACAAATTGAGAGATCATTTATTGAAGTGAATATATTTTGTATTTATTCATTTTGTATCATTTCTATAGTCTACTTACTCATTTCATTAATTACTCAATTTCAATTAAGTGAGTAACCATCATGCACGTTCATTTGTATAACGTAATGTAATGATTTTATTATATTTTTATTAATTTAAATTATAACTTGAAGCATGATACACCTATCATACATCTACCTTCTTAATCTTTGTGTTATTAATTGTATTTCTTTATTTAGAATGAACCCCTATTCTAGTATGGAGTAGAACCAATACCTCATTCTCAACTACAAATTGTATCAAGTTGGAGAAATTATTTATTGTATATGACTATTACCAACTTAAATTGTTTTATTGAGTCTTTTTCCACCTTTATGAAGTTTATTTTTGTTGAAAAGCAAAGCATGAACAGCCAAACTCAACTTTTATCGATGATTTTAATGATTATCAGATAAAAGTTCACAAATATAATCGATTTTACGTTTTAAAAAATTGATAGCTTCAATGTAATTGGCTCAGAAGAAAAATAACTTTACAGTAGACAGCACATTCTCATTTTTACAGAGAATTGTTGAGAATAAATAAACAAATCTAACCAACTTGACCAATAAATAAATCACATGTGCATTTTTATCCATATTTTTAAATTTTTAACCATTTTTAAATCCAGACTATGTGTACTATTTACACTATTTCACTTATCAATGTACGTTTGTAATCATTTCACTTGTCAATTGAGAATTCAATTTTATTAGAAATATCTTACTGTTTACTATATAGTTCACTCTATACTGTGTATAATTTCCCAACATGGATGAAATCTAGAAATTCATTTATTATTTTCGTTCCTCGTTGTATACATTTATATTGCATAATTGGATTATACCAAAATTTATTTGGAAGAGTCAAAACATAGTTGAGCGGCAAAGATAGAGTGTATCAGAGAAGGTAGCTGAGAGTGTTGAAAATAAAGCATGTATCTAAATGTCTCCACTTCCTTCTACCTTCTATGTTCTCATACATTTGAATACAAGCATTACTTTTTCACACTCACAGGTACATTCTACGCTACCCTCTAGGCCTACCTACGCCGCTCCACTATGTTTTCACCATAACTCATGTTCTTGCTTTGAAACGATTTCACATCAACAGATCTATAATTATCTGTCTATAAATACCTATCGAGGTTCAGATGTAGAAATGCACTATTACCTTATCAAATCGTACAGCAAATATTTATTTATTGATAAATATACATATACAATTCAGGTAAAGAAAATAAGCATTTGCCCAAAACTGCTTTAAACCTTAATTTAGAATATATATTCTATAGGGTAGAAATGATTACTTAATCCACACACAATTTGAGTACAAAAGAAAATGTTTCTACTAAATTTTTAATTTACAGATCAGTTACCGGTTATTCCTAAACACGAATCCAAACATAAAACGTCCATCACAATTGCAAAAAATTAAAAGTTTCACTAAAAAGCATGATAAAAATTAAGTTTCGCCCTAAAAATAGCACCATAAAGGCAGATTCTCATATATCAGTATTAGAAGTGTATGTTAGTGTTCGGTACAGTGATAATATTTTTCACACGAGCTCTTACGGGACCAGTCCCATTCAGCCCGTCTGAGCAAGTATGAATAGCCCTATTGCAACACATAATAAATATCACTAGTTAAATCTTATTTTTTCTCTCTCAATCATCTCAATACGAGGAGTAAGTAAAAATGAATGAATGATGAATTAACTGTATGAGTTTTTTATTGTAAAGTAAGTTTTTCGTTTATCATGGGAATAAACATATTTCAATAACCTAAATTTTGATTCGGACAGTTTAGTATAAATTGGAAATGGAACAGTTTTGGGCATGAGCCTGTTGTGCCTTTCCTCATGTCAAGTATTTATACACAATGTGATAAATAAATAATATTTTATTAAAATTAATCTTAATTTCAGAACCAGGTTTCATGGTAACACCTACCACATCTTCAGCTGAGCTGATGTATTTTTCTTTCAATTATGGAGAATTACCACAACATCTCTTACCATACAATCAAATTATATAAATAATATTTTCACTATACCGGACATGTGATACCGATATGTGGGAATCCAGGTTGATTGTTAATGTTGAAACGCAGTCGTGCTTGTTTTTAATAGTTGATTGTGTGTTGTGGTCCAGCAATGTCGCACCAGGAGGAAAGCCAGAGTACGCCGGCGCTGATCCAGCTGCCTGATACAATGGACGACGTCGCCTGCTGCAGTTCGCTCAGCATCATCCCCGAGAACAACCTCCTCGAGAGCTGCACCCGCCTTTCCATCAGCTTGGAGGAGAATGGCCTCTTCAAGGTAAATTTTCCATTAGTTAAACCTCTCTTATTAGGTTGCCTCTTCATTAGTTTACAGGGAAATTACCTCTTCAAGGTAACCTTTCCATCAGTTAAACCCCTTTTATTAGGTTTCCTCTTCATTAGTTTACAGGAAAATTACATCTTCAAGGTAACCTTTCCATTAGTTAAACCCCTTTTATTAGCTTGCCTCTCCATAAGTTTACAGGAAAATTACCTTTACCTCTTCAAGGTTACTTCAACCTCTTTATCAAGTTAAACCTCTATTATTAGGTCGCCTCTTCATTAGTTTACAGGAGAATGTCCTCTTCAAGGTAACTAGCGCATATTAAAATTTACCATCTTTTATCAACTGACCACTCCATACTTTAGTGAGGTCTCCGTTATAATGACAGTGAAGAAAGATAGGAGAAAAGTGTTGCTGATTCTCTGCCTTCTACAGTGTGGCTCACGTTGTAATGGCAGTATTTGATTTACTGTGGTGTTGCTATCTTTGCCTCACATTTGAAACATCAGGGAGTGATATCCTTCTCACATCGTTGCCAGATCATTTTCAAGTAGAAATATAATTGATTGATTAATTATAAATCGAACTTGAACGTTTTACAGTAGAAACATAACCTTTTTTGGGCATTTTATTAATTTATCAAAATAAATTTGGGAATGGAATAGATTTGGGCCAAGCCTGTTGTTCCTTCCTAATCATATTTATATGATTTGTGATTCTGTCCACGAATAAATAAATAAATAAATTAACACAATATTAAATCTCAATCATGAGAATGAATCATTAGATATATTGAAAATATATTTTTCTTTGCGTATAAAATATAATTTATTATTCTTAACAAAATGAAAAGTTAATATTTCATCAGATATATCGGTATCAGCTATATGAAGGTAGAGGCAAAGCATAGAATCGGCAACGCTTTTCTTCTATCTTTCTCCACTGTCATTATAACGTGAACCTCACTATGGGTCGCCTCTTCATTAGTTTGAAGGAAAATGGCCTGTGATCATTTCACCACCTAGTATCAATTAATATTGACCACTCCATAATGTACCTCTTAACTTGTTACCTCTCCCTCTAGCCCATAATATGTGGGTCACAGGAAGAGGGGACTCCTTCTGCCTCAACTGCGCCCACAATACTTTTAATGTGTAAAAAGCGGAACAAATGCATTAAATCTATTTTTAATCTGTATCTCTAATTCATTTTATTTATTTGAGCAGAATACAAGTTTATTAAAAAGATATGCATTATAACAATTCGGTTTTTTGTAAGGTTATCTAGTGCAGCAGAACAGCGTCGAAATTGCCTTAGTATTCTTTATTGATTCATGCAATATGTACATCATCAAAATGATAGGTAGAGAAAAAGTAAGGTAACCTTGTGCTATTCCACTATTGTGTGGATAAGGTTACACATAGTCCGAAATAGGTCAAGTCTTGTAGTTGTTCACTTCACAAAATGTTCAGTCGTTAATTATTTTCACAAAGTAAATTTTTAAATTTAGATGCTTCAAAACTAAGTATGCTGCACATGTCAGTATGATAGCTGAGATGAAGTTCAGTCGAAGCTCTCTCGTAGGGCACTCAGCATCCTCGTGAAATCAGTTTCTAGTACAAAAATAGGCCACATTGTCAATAGCTGGTGACAAAATGTTGATCTTGGTGCATCCTTATGCAATCAAACTCACAATACCTATTTATCATTATTAATTCAATATTCATTCAATAATCATTCTCTCATTCCCAATTCAATAATAAGCTTCGAACAAAATGATGCGAGCTTAAGCTACGCTTACACCAAAGTTGTCGACAAAATGTTGTTCACAAGCCTGTTGTTCCTTCCTATCATCTCTTCTCTTCTCTTCTCTTCTCTTCTCTTTCCTCTTATCTTCTCTTCTCTTCTCTTCTCTTCTCTTCTCTTCTCTTCTCTTCTCTTCTCTTATATACTTATAAAGGCTAAGCCCCGACAGACTGAATCACACCACATCCCAAACTACTGAGCCTAAAACCTTGAATTTTGCACGATTGTTTATGGTAGCCTGAAAACATCCACTAAGAAAGGATTTTCAGAATTTTCCCCCCTAAGGAGCTGGGGCCCCCTAAAATTTTGTACTTTTTAACCGCTCATTGCACAGCAAATTCATGACGAACTTTTTTGTTCAGCTACGAAAAAAAATTAGATCTTTGCAGAAAAATTTCGATCAGGAGCACAGGGGGGTCCAGGAGAGGGCGTTTTTCGAAAATGTTGATGTAAAATCACACTACAGCTCAAACTAATTGGCCTACAGACTTGAAACTTTGCACAAATATCTTTAAACATGCTAGACGCGCACTAAGAACGGATTTTGAGATATTTTGCCTCTAAGGGTTTCAAAGGATGAAAAGGATCCTATAAGTAAGGTTATGAATATGGTAAGGTGTGTGCCATATGAAATGATATTTTGAGAATTTATTTATTGATATGTGATATTCTAACATATGTTGTAATCATGGAAACTACAAAATAATATGATAGAAATTCAAAAAAGACATTGTTCTATTATTGCTTCTACCTGATTCCACTTAACCTCAAAATATGTTCTGATAATTGATAAATATATGAAATTTTAAATTATTATTATGTAATATTACATTTTTCTTCTCACATTTGAATCGAATCTTCAATTCGAGATCTATGGAACTTTATAGTAAATGTCAGAGTTATCAATAGACGGACAAATTTTTTGACGGAGAATTTATTATCGTAAATGTTTGTTGCATTGTTCCATGGTGTCACCGAGGCAGGGTTAACAAAACTAAATAAATCGTTTATTTAAATAGAATATATGTATAAAAATTTAAAAAACATTTTCAAAATATAAGTTTTATTGAGAACAGATGTAGAATGTGAATTCTAAACTTAT
This sequence comes from Nilaparvata lugens, assembly GCF_014356525.2. Taxonomy (NCBI): domain Eukaryota; kingdom Metazoa; phylum Arthropoda; class Insecta; order Hemiptera; family Delphacidae; genus Nilaparvata; species Nilaparvata lugens. The sequence goes on from NC_052506.1 coordinate 25,787,040, forward strand.
AAGTTATAATTTTTTGTGACGTGTCTGTAAAAATCGATACTGAACAAGGCGTTGGCTTTCGTGACTTGCAACTTGTGGTTTTTTTCCTGTCGCCCTTTCTCTGAAAAATGGCTGGCTACAAGTGTTGTCGTGGAGTTTTGCTCTAAATCATTTCGTTATTAATGTTTTAAATTGAGTTTTATATAAATTTTTGTGCTGTTTTGTTCAGATTTAGCTGTTTGTATAGTCAAGCCAATAGCCACTGTGTTTCAACTGTAAACTAGATAAGTATTTTAGTTCGTAATACTCTGAAATAATTAGGCTTAAGACATATTATGTTCTTTGTATTTGTGTAATTCATCTGAAGATTATAAGTTAATTTGCTCTGAAAACTGGATTTCTCATTCATAGGCAATAGATCCATTCACAGTTTATCAAGAATCTATTTTATGGAGCCGACAACTATCTTTAGGTTGATAGGTGTTAAATGCTATTCCAACCGTTTAAGGAAAAATTGGTAGCACGCCAAATGTTACCCCTGTGGTGGGACTGAATTACAAAATAAATATGTCCCAAATGGTACACCATGAAATCCCTGGTTATAAAAATTATTAGTAGGATAGATATCTTGATAGGTTGTGAATGGTTTGTTGCTGAGTGGGAATCGGTTCAAGAGAGATCAAGTCCTAATGAATTATTATCTGTGCAGACCAGCAAAATAGCATACAATATGAAAAATATTAAAATGATGATGAGTTAATAGCTGCCTTAACACAACTGTTTGATAATTTTAAACAGAGCAAAATGCTAGGTTTGATGAGTTAAATGCTAGATTTGATGAGCAAAATGCTAAGTTTAATGCTAGGTTGATGATATGAAGCAAGAATTTGCTGAAACATTGAGTGATAATCATGAAAATGAAAACAAATTGAAGCAGGATGATAGTAGTGTTAAGTTACAAGATCAACTCATTCAAGTTTCTGACAATGTAGGCCTAGTTACTGTTGTTGAAAAAGTCAACCATAGTGAGACAGTAGAATTGAGTAAAGAAGTAGGTAGGGAGTTGTCTTCACTGAAAGTCAAACTATGAAAGTAATATTGATACATTGAAGGTTAGGAAAACTATAAACAAAGTGAATGATTACATGAGACAGGTTTCTGTAGAGGTTAGGAACAATGTAAACAAAATGAATGTTGCTTTGAGTCAAGTTGATGAGTTCAACTTTCAACTGAGAATTGAAAAGTTGTATGCTATGCATTCTCAAGTGAACATGACTAACTTGTGGCAAAACGGCTTTGTTGAAACAAATGAACCCATGAATAAAACTATGTTCTTGAAGAAAACAAAACGCAAAGTCACCATTGATGTGTTAGTATTCAAAGGTTGTTTCAAGTTGCTTACTTACAAGATGATGACAGTGAATCACATGATGAAAGGGTATTCCCCAACACACAATGATTAGGAATCCTGTGTTATGCCGGGATTCAGAATAGCATAATCGCTACACAGTGTATGGTAAGAGTCCATATTGTGTCTTTTTTCTTTCCTGTAGCCTATTTTCTTGGCCCTTAATCTTTTCAATTTTCGATTCTTTCCTGTCTTTGTGTAATATTCAGTAAATTTCTTCTATGATGCATATCTTAACCAATCTTGTCCATAGTCATTTAATTTGTATTTTTCTGAAATAATTTAGAAGTTGAAATAGTAGCTTATTTTCCTAATCTTTAAATTGTTGATAAAACTTAACTTTTCCTAATCTATCCATTGTAGTGTAAAGAATTGTTTGCTTGTGACATATTTTTTCATCATGTATCACTTATTTTGAAATGTGTGTTGTGTTTAGGGAATTTATTTACCCAGTTTTCTATTTCTCTTTTTTGTATTTTTTAGGGAACTTATTTACCCATATTTCATCTTGATCATCTTTGTATTATAATCTTGAAATGTTTGTACTTATTATACAGTCTTTAAATTTTTAATTATTTTAAAAATAAGGTTTTAATTTAAAACGTTTTGTTATTATTAATTGAAATAAGTTTTTGTGATTGATTTTTTTTTTTTAATTTTAAAACTGTTTGTTCTATAAATTTTGATATGATTGATTATCGTTTGAAATGGATGCTGGTGTATGTAGAATTTTTAGTGGGGTTTGTTGATTAGAATTTTGCTGGTATGTGATTGTTTTTTGAGATGGAACCCATTATTGCCTAAAGAAGGAATAACAGAGGTTATGACTTAGAGAGGCAGTAATGAGATAATTTTTTGTGTTGATTACTTATGTTGATTGCCATAGATGCAAAATAATGATTATAATGTTGATTGCCATAGATGCAAAATGATGATTACTGATGAATATTGTTTGCCTTTGAAGCAAAATATTATTGATGTTTTGAATGGTTTCTTGTTTAATGATTGATAGTAAAGTTTTGTCATGAAATGTAGTTTGTGTTTAGAACATTGAAGTCGAAATAAACTATAGTATCCAACAAACGATGATTAACAATATTAAATAATTTGCTTTTTATAAATTTTTGAACAAAATTAAAACTAAATAATTTTGAAACCCTGAATGATAAATCATAAATGTGAAATGAACTTGCTATAAATGAAATGTTATATTAAATGATAATGAAATGCAGATATATTATGAAATGATTGTGAATAGAAGACCAATTGTCTGAAATTATTGAAATATGTATTGAAATTAAATTTTTTGTTGTGATAATCTGATGTTTTTTTTTTACAATTTTGATAATGATACAGGGTGTTATGAAATTATATTTCTATTTTGAAGAATGGATTAAATTTTGATAATTGAACAGTGAATAGATGAAAATGAATTTTTTTTAAATTTATCATTGATATGTCCATATTTCACAATTTATGTATTGCTGACTGTATAATAAGATGTTAACAAATTTCAATTTCATAGATACTTAAAATAATTTTTATGTGTATTAGATTGTATTGATAGCCTAATCAAATTTTTTTCTTTTTAGTTTATAAGCATTTAAAGATAACAGGTACAGCACAGACATTAACATTGAAATAGTTATCATGTGAATCTCAAAATCAGCAACAAGTGAACGCCATGAAGAGTGTTAAGAACATTTGGGTGATTTTCGAATTAGTGTGACATAACTACGCCAATATCTACGCCAAAATCTACGCTGCGGCCTACACCAATAACTACGCCAATGTCACCCAATTCACCACCAATAACTACGCCAAAATCTACGCCGATGCCTGCGCCGAAGCCAATATCTGCGCCAATGCTGATGCCAAAATCTGTGCCAATGCTGATGCCAACACCAAAATCAACGCCGATGCCTGTGCTGATATCAATGCCTGCACCAATGCCAATAGCTACGTCAATGCCTGCACCAATGCCAAAATCTGCGCCAATGCTGCACCAATGCCAATAGCTACGCAAATGCCTGCGCCAATGCTGATGCCAACACCAAAATCAAAGCCAATATCTGCGCCAATGCTGATGCCAAAATCTGTGCCAATGCTAATGCCAATGCCTGCGCCAATGCCAATGCCTGCGCCAATGCCAATATCAACGCCGATGCCAAAGCCGACACCAAAGCATACGCCAATAGCAATGCCAATGCTTATTGCTGACTCTGTATCTCAAACTTCAACACTACTGCATTACCTGGAGGTAATTGCCATCCATGTTCACATTCACAACTTTGAATTCAGAAGAACAGTCACAGTATCATGAAAGAATTGATTCAAAAAATCCTCTCCTAAATTATTCCTGTATGCAGAACTCTAAACCTTGAAAGCTGAAAATATCAAAAAACCAAACCTTACCTAAATTAATCCTCACCTAAATTAATCCTGTATGCAGCGTCTATCTCTTTTCCAAAAAAGAATTACATTGTCATTTCAAGCCTGAAATGTACATTGTATAATTACAAATATGATACAAAATTTATGTGACTCTGTATCAAGTTTGGAATGCAGCCGTCTACTACAAACATGAAGCAATGCTAACTGAGATGTCACCTGTATCGAGTTTGGAATGCAGCTGTCTACTACAAACATGAAGCAATGCTAACTGAGATGTCACCTGTATCGAGTTTGATATGCATCAGTCGACTACAAGTATCAGCCCAACACTACGTGCATCCAGATCAGCCCAACACTTAACGTCATCACATTGGAGTCACACTTAACTGAAAATCATACTGAGTGCCTTAACGGACTGTTTTCCAAAATGTGCATCAATAAAATCAACCGCATCAATAGTGAAAGAAATGAACATTTTTTGATTTATTGAAATTTTATGTGAAAATTAAATGTAACAATTCATCAATTCATTTAAAAAAAAAAAATAATAATAATAAATTTTTCATTCAACATACTAAATTTTTTTTTATGCAATAAAAATTAAATTTTCTATCTATTAAATTTATGTGCAATTTCAAAAAACTATTCTTTACATATTAAACTTTCTGTTGAGATATTTTTCTTTAAATTATAAAGCTAAATCAAAAGTAATATTGATATTCTATATTTGAGATATTGTTTGGAAACATATTTCAATAACCTAAATTTTGATTCGGGCAGTTTAGTTTAAATTGGAAATGGAACAGTTTTGGGCATGAGCCTGTTGTGCCTTTCCTCATGTCAAGTATTTATACACAATGTGATAAATAAATAATATTTTATTAAAATTAATCTTAATTTCAGAACCAGGTTTCATGGTAACACCTACCACATCTTCAGCTGAGCTGATGTATTTTTCTTTCAATTATGGAGAATTACCACAACATCTCTTACCATACAATCAAATTATATAAATAATATTTTCACTATACCGGACATGTGATACCGATATGTGGGAATCCAGGTTGATTGTTAATGTTGAAACGCAGTCGTGCTTGTTTTTAATAGTTGATTGTGTGTTGTGGTCCAGCAATGTCGCACCAGGAGGAAAGCCAGAGTACGCCGGCGCTGATCCAGCTGCCTGATACAATGGACGACGTCGCCTGCTGCAGTTCGCTCAGCATCATCCCCGAGAACAACCTCCTCGAGAGCTGCACCCGCCTTTCCATCAGCTTGGAGGAGAATGGCCTCTTCAAGGTGAATTTTCCATTAGTTAAACCTCTCTTATTAGGTTGCCTCTTCATTAGTTTACAGGGAAATTACCTCTTCAAGGTAACCTTTCCATCAGTTAACCCCCTTTTATTAGGTTTCCTCTTCATTAGTTTACAGGAAAATTACATCTTCAAGGTAACCTTTCCATTAGTTAAACCCCTTTTATTAGCTTGCCTCTCCATAAGTTTACAGGAAAATTACCTTTACCTCTTAAAAGGAAGGTTACTTCAACCTCTTTATCAAGTTAAACCTCTATTATTAGGTCGCCTCTTCATTAGTTTACAGGAGAATGTCCTCTTCAAGGTAACTAGCGCATATTAAAATTTACCATCTTTTATCAACAGACCACTCCATACTTTAGTGAGGTCTCCGTTATAATGACAGTGAAGAAAGATAGGAGAAAAGTGTTGCTGATTCTCTGCCTTCTACAGTGTGGCTCACGTTGTAATGGCAGTATTTGATTTACTGTGGTGTTGCTATCTTTGCCTCACATTTGAAACATCAGGGAGTGATATCCTTCTCACAACGTTGCCAGATCATTTTCAAGTAGAAATATAATTGATTAATTATAAATCGAACTTGAACGTTTTACAGTAGAAACATAACCTTTTTTTGGGCATTTTATTAATTTATCAAAATAAATTTGGGAATGGAATAGATTTGGGCCAAGCCTGTTGTTCCTTCCTAATCATATTTATATGATTTGTGATTCTGTCCACGAATAAATAAATAAATTAACACAATATTAAATCTCAATCATGAGAATGAATCATTAGATATATTGAAAATATATTTTTTCTTTGCGTATAAAATATAATTTATTATTCTTAACAAAATGAAAAGTTAATATTTCATCAGATATATCGGTATCAGCTATATGAAGGTGGAGGCAAAGCATAGAATCGGCAACGCTGTTCTTCTATCTTTCTCCACTGTCATTATAACGTGAACCTCACTATGTGTCGCCTCTTCATTAGTTTGAAGGAAAATGGCCTGTGATCATTTCACCACCTAGTATCAATTAATATTGACCACTCCATAATGTACCTCTTAACTTGTTACCTCTCCCTCTAGCTCTGTACTTCCATATGTGGGTCACAGGAAGAGGGGACTCCTTCTGCCTCAACTGCGCTCACAATACTTTTAATATGTAAAAAGCGGAACAAATGCATTAAATCTATTTTTAATCTGTATCTCTAATTCATTTTATTTATTTGAGCAGAATACAAGTTTATTAAAAAGATATGCATTATAACAATTCGGTTTTTTGTAAGGTTATCTAGTGCAGCAGAACAGCGTCGAAATTGCCTTAGTATTCTTTATTGATTCATGCAATATGTACATCATCAAAATGATAGGTAGAGAAAAAGTAAGGTAACCTTGTGCTATTCCACTATTGTGTGGATAAGGTTATACATAGTCCGAAATAGGTCAAGTCTTGTAGTTGTTCACTTCACAAAATGTTCAGCCGTTAATTATTTTCACAAAGTAAATTTTTAAATTTAGATGCTTCAAAACTAAGTATGCTGCACATGTCAGTATGATAGCTGAGATGAAGTTCAGTCGAAGCTCTCTCGTGGGGCACTCAGCATCCTCGTGAAATCAGTTTCTAGTACAAAAATAGGCCACATTGTCAATAGCTGGTGACAAAATGTTGATCTTGGTGCATCCTTATGCAATCAAACTCACAATACCTATTTATCATTATTAATTCAATATTCATTCAATAATCATTCTCTCATTCCCAATTCAATAATAAGCTTCGAACAAAATGATGCGAGCTTAAGCTACGCTTACACCAAAGTTGTCGACAAAATGTTGTTCACAAGTGGTTTTCTACATAAAAGATTTTCATTTTTTGGCGTGAACTTGTAGAAGGTGAACATTTTTTTTGCAACTTTCTCAGAGTTTTCCACACTGAGTTGTCTGTTGACAACATCCTTTTATATTTACCGACTCTGTGTAGGAAACAAATTCTGTTGAAAGAAATTCAAATTCAAATTGGTTTATTCAAGAAATATGACATATTTACAAAATATAACAGTGTTATGAATTATACGAATAATTCTCCCTGCCTGGATAATTTGTCCGTGTGCAGGGAGGAGTCGCAAATTATCAGACAGAAGGCAAACGCTAGCAATAATAAAATAAATAACAAACTATGAATAATAATGAAATTTAAAAGAATAATAACAAAGTTTATTATAATGATGAATATTAAAACTAAACTAAACATAAAAAAACATAAGTTTCAGCTCGACGGCGTTTTAAGGGCTGAGTTGGGAGTAATAGCTCTATTAGCGTGGTATTGTGTGTAATATTTGAATGGTATTTGGTGTTCAGAAATAGAAATATTCATCTATATAGATGTAGAAGAGCCTCCGCAGCATCTGAACCGATGCAGAGCAGCCATCTGCTCACTCTCCGCTTGTGGAAGGATTTCTAAAAGTTGACGAAAAAATGTTGCTGTGCTTTCAAAGAAATTTACAACAAATTGCGACAATATGTTAGAAACTTAGTTGACAACTCTGGTGAAAACCCGCGTTTACTATTTAGCTTATCAGTTTTATTTTCTGTCGACTTCTTAGTAATTATAAAGGCGCGTTTACATCAGAGTTGTCAACTAAGTTTTCAACAAATTTCGTCAATTTGTTGCAAATTACTTAGTAATCACAGCAACATTTTGTCGTGAATTTGCAGAAATCCTTGTTTTTTTAACTTTTTGTTTCCCATTCAGTGTCGGTAAAGATAAAAATAAAGTTCCCTGGTTCCCCCTTTACATGTCCACGCCAACTACGCTCTCTCAGAATTGACAACTTTTCAACTTTTGTTCTTCTACCCTTGAGAACAGCAACTTGTTTTTTCAAAAACCTTGGCAACTTTTTTGTAGGAAACTATTTTTGGACTACATTTGGTTGATAGTTTTGTTCCAGAAATCAAATTGCGGCTATTTGTAGCCAATTTATTGAAATCACAGCAACAATTTGTCGTCTCCTTTTTCAACAACAATCCCTTCTTGTTTTCAACAACTTTTTGTTACCCATCCAGCGTGGGAAACAATGAGAAAGTTGCCAAAAAATTTGTAAGAAAACAAATTGCTGTTCTCAAATGTAGGGCAACTTTGACACCAGACCTCAACCACAGCCAGGTCATACAATATTCATTCATAGCTCCTCCCATTGTGTCATTTGAAAAATCTGACACAAAATGTGAGCCAGCCACGTCATCAATGTTGATTCATAGCTCATCCGATAGTGTTTTATTACAGAGAAAGAAGAGATGAATCGTTTTATGTGGTCCGATTGTGCCACCTGAAAACTCTGGACCAGACCTGAGCTGACCAATTTGTCTGTGTCTGATGGTGCTCACTAATTTGTCTGTGTCTGATGGTGCTCACTAATTTGTCTGTGTCTGATGGTGCCCACTAATATCTCTGTGTCTGATGGTGCCTACTAATATGTATGTGTCTAATGGTGTCCTCCCATTTGTCTTAGGGCTCCAGTCGCTCTTCGTCGAGTAGTGCGACGGCGACCGCAAGTCACAGCCACCACATGACCTTGGATGAGTTGCGCGCCGTCAACCGATACGCAGAGAGCACCAAAAGTCTGTCCTACTTGCCGCAGGTAACTATCTACAACTTTCAACTCTAATAATATAGTAACTATATTACTGTTACTATAACTATTACTATTACTGTAACTATATAACTGTTATAATAGTTCATCCTCTATACTAATAAAGGAAAGAATTGGCTTATACACGTACGGGATAGGAAATTCACGAGTGACGCATCATCACGTCTGAACTGTACTGATTAACTTGAAATGTTGCATATAGATTCTTAATTTACCGAGGATGGTTATAGGCCTATTTTAAATTCTTCAAGATTTCAGAAGTTTTTAATTAGACCCTTGCTGAGCACGGGTTACCTGTTAGTTAAATATAATTATCATTTGCCCACGCACAAGCCTAGAGCCCTTGTGGTTATCATCACTCAGATGATTTGATGTATTTGATGATGAATTTGTCGATGTGGCGGGGGGGGGGTCGCTCGGGCTCTGGCAGGGAGTCAGGGTTAAACGCTCCCCTCCCCCCGCCCATCCCATCAGCTCCGCCATAGTAGCCGTTCCTGGAATACAATTAATATAATACTATACTATGGAAATTAATTCATTATTCATTCATTCATTATCAGCAGAAATATTTATTGAAGTAATAATGGATCCTAGTATTTGTAAGGCTTATTAAATTGTCAATTGAATTAATATTCATTTGTTCACAAGCAACACGTATTCACTGGTCTTTTGTTAAAATGGTACAGACAAAACCGAACGCCATTTAACAGATGTTAGGTTATTTTTTAATGTAACTGTTATCTCTATACATAAATAAAAGACTAATCCCCGACAGACTGAAATCACACCACAGGCCCAAACTACTGAGCCTAAAAACTTGAAATTTTGCACAATTGTCTATGGTAGCCTCAAAACATCCACTAAGAAAGGATTTTCAGGAATTTGCCCCCCTGAGGGAGCTGGGGCCCCCAAAAATTTTGTACTTTTTAACCGTTCATTTCACAGTAAAGTCATAAGGAACATTTTTGTTCAGCTACGAAAAAAATTAGATCTATGCATAAAAATTCTGATCAGGAGCACAGGGGGGTTCAGGAGAGGGCATTTTTCGAAAATTTTGATGTAAAATCACTTTACAGCTCAAACTAATTGGCCTACAGACCAGACTTAAAACTTTACACAAATATTCTTCAAACATGCTAGACGCGCACTAAGAACGGATTTTGAGATATTTTGCCTCTAAGGGTTTCAAAGGATGAAAAAGGATCCTATTAAGTAAGGTTATGAACAAAGTGCTTAGACCAGTTATAGAATAGACACGCTGGGAAGTCTAGCCTCTGAAGCCAACATCTATTGCCAAATCCACCCATCTTGACGTCACAACAGTGACGTCACACATCGTATGAAAAACTATCCGATTGTGTCTATTTCATATTCATGGTGTTTTTAGGTTATTTCTAGCTACGGACAAAAACTATATCGGTTAAGTTATATTGTGTTATGTGATATCGGCTTCAAAGTTATAATGTGTATTGAAAATAATAAGGTACGGTAGCCTACAAAACTAGTTTTTTGTTATGCTGCAATGAGTTCACTTACATCATAACCAAGGATAATATTACAGTTACAACTTACAATATTCATGTGTATAAATTTCAACTTACGCATGAAAAGATATTCCACTTTTTTCCTAAAAAATTCAGTGCAATTATATGCTGCGCAGGAGATTTCCATTTTCATAAATAACAATCTGCTATAGAAAACAAGCTATGTTTAACAATAATGTAAGTAAAAACACCACACTTACAATGCGTGACGTCACTGTTGTGACGTCAAGATGGGTGGATTTGGCAGTAGATGTTGGCTTCATCGACTTTCAGTATGAATATACAATGGGGCCGTGTCTATTCTATAACTGGTCTAAGGTAAAGTGAAAGCCATATGGAACTGAGATAATTGACACATGATATTCTAACATATGTTGTAATCATTGGAAAGCTTAAAATAATTTTGTCAATCAGCTGATCAAATTAATTTAGCGCGAGCTTGCCACGTGTGTATTCCATTGTTGTATGCTTGGCTACGCAGTTCGGATTGCGTCTTCTATCAGCTGTATGGAGTCATATACATTCCGATTGGAAAAGAGCACAGAGATTTTCTTTGGTTAGGAGTTTGTTGATAATTATTTTTTCAAATTCAAATTCCATTGCTATCAAAAATCACATTGAAAACTTTCTCAATATACAACAAGATTACAAACATATACCTACATATTTATTTGTAGCACGACCAGAAAAAGACAAATTTGAGTACTATCCGTGAGTTCATTCAATATAACTTATATATTATTTTTCGTTAATATTTTGTGAATAAAAAGTACGAGTTGATGAGAGATGTGAGTAACTCCTTATATTTGATCCAAATGGTCATTCATATTGTAGTAGTCTGGGTCACTGCAATCAAAAGTTTTTTATTCTGTGGCTAATAAATTTCATACGTATTAATTGCCCATAATGTATCCAGTGTCCATAATGGAAGTGATTGAACTACTGAAAATTAATGGCTTACTGGTCCCTCATAGAATTCATAGTATTCCTGGTGATTGAGTCTGTCTTTTTTCAAAGCGTTGACTATTAATAATAAAGCTTTATTTATAAATAGCTTACCCGGCGAACTTCGTACCGCCAAAATGTCAATGTATCTCATGTTACACTTAACTTTATTTGCTGAATCATGAAATTTATCTGACAATCAATATTTTCATTCACATCTCAATAAAGACTTCATATGTGCTTTGTCATGCAGCATTCATTATTCCGAAAACATATTCTTCTCAATCAATTGGTAATAATATCTATTAGTAAAGTGTTGAATTAAAAAAATAGATAGGTTAAATCAGTATTTCAAAGATGAATTCAATGTTTTCATAGTTGTTGATTGTCAATAGATGGTCCAGGAAAAATGCGATGTACGATGAATCACACAGAATTCCATATTCTTTTCATCTTCCATTTTAGGATGAATATAAGCTAAGCGAAATTCAAATAAATTGTAAATTATCCTCTCATTCTTCAGTAATCATTGAATGCAATATGAACAACTCTCTTTCATGAGGTGAATAATTTTTTTTCAACATTTCCCAGTTTCTCAATGATAGGGGAGTGATAATTATTTGTATAAGTCTTCTAAGGAACCATTATCTACACAGCTGGTACCAATCAACTACACTTCAACTCCAAACTACCGTTTCAATACCAGTACACAATTTTCACAGGGTGACATGTTTATTACAGCTGGTAACTTTAGATGCTGAAATTATATTATCATATTATCTTGATCATCTTTCCGTTCTTCAGTAGCCGCTCGGCCGACAATTTCGAAAACATAGCTCTGTAAAATAGATTAATAAATAATTATTTTTAGCCACCCCCTATTAAAATTTCTGTTCAGAAACCATCCCCAATATTCACACAACATATTCCCAAAGTTGCATGCCGTTATGTCAAGTAGTTTTCAAGTCCATAGGGAACAAACATACAAACATACATTCATCTTTATCTACTGTATATAGATTTACATTTAAATGAAAGCCTCTCTAAATGGAGGTAGAATGATAAGGTTGACAACTTTCAGTTCTGTTGTTTTAACATTTTTTTTCAAATCACTTTCAAAAAGTTCACGTAGTACTATACCTACTATTGTTTTTGAGCCACTTCTGGCGCTATCATAGTTTCACCACTATTCTGTTCCACAGTCCTATCTCTTGCAGTCGTTAACTATATATCTATAATTAATTAAGTAAAGAACTGGCTTATACACGTACGGGATAGGGAAATTATGTTTGACGCATCATCACGTCTGAACTACTGGACTAATTGACTTGAAATTTTGCATATAGATTCTTAATCAACCAAGGATGGTTATAGGCCTATTTCCAATTCTTCAAAATTTCATTACGTCTAGTTTTCAGTTTGTCAAGTTTAAGAATAGATCCTTGCGGAGCACGGGTTCCTGCTAGTTTTTCATATGTAATCAACTTCACAAAAATTATTTTTTCCTATCTTTTTTTAAAAATGACAGTATTAAATGTAGGTTACCCACTAGAAGAAAACATTTTAGGATTTCATTTGACAATTTTTGTCAATTACAGTAGTTCTTGAAAAAGCTGAGAAAACGCAGAAAAACGCAGATTTTGCCAAATTTGAACGTATTTGGTCCAGTAGATTTTTAGTTCTGTTGATTATGAATGAATGAGTGAGTGAGTGAAAAAGTGAATGAATTAGTGCTATATTCACAATAATGCTATGATTTTGTTTTGTAATAAAGGTGCACGAACGGCAGACAGCCAGAATGAGGACACGATCCGAGTGGTTCTTGAACCCGAGCGGGAAGCTAGGCCACAGCATGGACAGTGATCCCACCTCCATGCACATACTCAGGGGCTCCAATACGCTCACTCTCAGCTCCTCCGGCAATATTTGTAAGTATAAATATCAGCCAGTTATATAGTAAAAAATAATTTTTATACAGTAATAATATTCCAGCAGTTGGTTAACTGCAATTTCTAATCCGTTTTGAACTATATTACACGACACTACAGTCTAATTTAGACTGCAGATTATCAACTTGGAGTTTGTCATGGATATTGTAATAGATGAGAATGCAATTTCTAATGAATCTTTCATATTCCATTTCATTTTAGTTGTGTTGGGTGTGATGTTGTAGTACTTTTCCATAATAAAAACACAAATTAGAACTGTCTGGTGAAACCACGAAACCAGGTTCTGTTTATATGGTATTATATAATAAAAAAAGTGAGGCACAGTTTTAATTTTTGTTTTTCATTAGTTTTATTTATCAGCATTTATATTCTTAGTTTACAGTAAGCACTGTTAAAACAGGTGCCTCGTCAAAATATACCAGTAATCAGTAATATTTTAAAAAGTTGAACTTTATTCTATTTTACATTATTGTTGTAAATGTGCTTTTGTAATTAACACTTTATTCATTAAAAGTTTGCATTTTTTGAACAAGATAAGAAAAAAAAACATCATCTTTCAACGAATCTCATAAAACTCCAACTTGTTATTTACTTGTAAACGTTGGTTGCTGAAACAGTCACCTTGACAACCGTGCTCACATGATATGTATCCATGTAGGGCTAGCCTACATCACTATCCCCCCCTTAGGGATGTTGGTCTCCAATATCCAGATTTCGTTGATAAGGTGGTAGCGTTTAACGTGTACAACCTCTGGTTTGGTTCTTCATTCAGTTTTCATAATCCTGTACACAATATTATCATCCTCTTCACAATGTAGTACGGGCCTTCCTTTGCTCTTTCTAATTTGGAGCAAACATTTTTTTTCTTGAATTGCCAAATTCAATTCTTGTAAATAACAAAAAATTTGGATTCTCCGGATTTCCAATGAAACTTAAACAATTAGATATAGCATCATTTGATCCTTAACCTTGTGGGCTCCATCGCGTCCCCACCAACGATGTCTCAAACCTCTAAATCGAAAAATACTTTGCTCAGCCAAACCTCAGGACAGACACACTTCCTCCCTGCCAGATTGTCATGCTTCTGCAGTTCTGGACAGTTGTGCTTCCTATCAGCTACATGCTGAGGACTGAGGAGTCCCATTCGAGCTAGTGACACCCTCACTTGCACCTGATTTTCTCACTTATGCATAACCTAATGCATGTCGTAACCTGCACACCCTAGGCAGTTACCTGTGCCCACACCCTATGTTTGACTTCCTTGAGGCACCAAACAATGTTGGTTATGACGGTCTGTTGCTTCCAACTGTTTATCTGATACTATAGGTCGAGAGATAGATATACCCTTCTTATCTTGGAATTGTCATTGAATAACTTTTAATATTCAAAACCATTTCACAATCAGTCAGATCATTCTCAATTCATCTATTTGAATAAAATCATTCTTCATCAGAAAAAAATGTAAAATCATAAAATCTTGTTTTAAAATTCATAAAATTTATAAATCAGTCAGACCAGGTTACAAGAACATTGACTCCAATCGCCTGTATCTCTTGTAAGCCTCATCACGTGATCAGATTCCCCAGTGAATCACAATAACTTTTGGCACACTAAAAATGTTATACATAAATTTCAGAGCCAACCTAAAATGCTCATCAAAGTCCAGAGCAAACCAATGGCAATGTTTCTTCTAAAAGTCATCCACCACCTTTTTCCCCATCAACACTAACATAAAAAATCTCAAACGATTTGAAAATTTTCCTCGATTTCATGTTGCAAGTTTTGTCTCATATTAGATACAGATTCTAGCATACCTTCTTTGATCAAATTTACCAACACGTTGAGTGCTTTCATCACCATTTTTTTATCCTGTATGCATTTTCACACATATCTTGTACAGCAAGCTTTTAGCACATTTTTTTAAGGATTCAATCCCTCTTCTGAGGTTCAAGACTCACAACTACCAAAGGAAAAGAACTCAGAGAGGCTATCCAGGAGCTGGGCTGCGAATTTCATTCAACAGGGACACCTACTTATTGGCCAACAGATTTGAATAAAACTCCAGATCTTCTAGATTTCTTCATAACAAAGAGAATATCCAGTAATTTTATTGACATTGAAGAGAGCTTTGAACTGGACTCTGATCATTCAGCTGTAATTCTCACACTCAGTGAACGAATAATAAAGAAAGAAGACAGACCAATGTTAGTCAACAGAACAACAGACTGGGAAGCTTTTAAAGTGGATATGGAGAATGAAATCAACTTGAATATTCCACTTAGAACAGCTGAGCAGTTAGATGAAGCCGCAGAAAATTTCATGTGGCAAATCCAGAAATTAGCCTGGAAAAACACTAGACAATACACCAGGAAAACAAAAGGATGCAATTACCCACTGGAGATTCGACAACTTGTTTTAGAAAAACGAAGGGCAAGAAGAAGATGGCAACAAACTCGTGATCCTGCTGACAAAAATATCTTGAATAACAAAACACAACAATTGAGAAGAGAGATAAGGAAACTAACTGAGGAGTCCATTAATAACTACTTTCAAAATTTGACAGCTGATGCCAGTACAGATTATTCATTATGGAAAGCAACAATATCACAATCCCCTCCAATCAGAAAACCAGATGTTACTTGGGCAAGAAATAACAGAGAAAAGGCAGATATATTTGCTAATCATCTAGAAGAAATCTTTCAGCCAAACAACATTCAATCTGAAATTGATCCTGAAGAAGATATAATAGATGATTTAGATACAGAGATTGATCTAGTTTCTATAAATGAGGTTCAAGAAGAAATGAAAAATAATCTGAATACCAAAAAAGCACCTGGGTTTGATCTGATTACAGGTGAAATCTTGAAGAAACTTCCAAGGAAAGGTATTGTCATGCTAACATATTTATTCAATGCATCACTCCGATTACAGCATTTTCCTTCAATTTGGAAGGTGGCAGAAGTCATTATGTTGCAAAAGCCTGGGAAATATCCTCAAGAAGCAAAATCGTACCGCCCAATATCTCTTCTACCTGTAATTTGAAAGCTTTTCGAAAAATTGCTAATGGAGAGATTGGCTCCCATCATAAGTAGCAGGAATCTGATACCAGCCCATCAATTTGGTTTCAGGCAGAAGCACTCAACCCTGGACCATGTACATAGAATCACTAATGTAATAGAGAATTCATTAGAGAAAAAATGTATATGCTCAGCAATCTTCCTTGATGTGTCACAGGCATTTGACAAAGTGTGGCATGAAGGACTGATCAATAAACTTCACAAAATTCTTCCCACTCAACTTCTAAAACTATTAAAATCATACATCACTAACAGATTGTTCAGAGTAAAACAAGGTGATGACGTCTCTGAATTAAAGGAAATAAGGGCTGGAGTTCCACAAGGTAGTGTTCTTGGACCAGTTCTTTATGTGCTGTACACAAGCGATCTTCCTGAATTGGAAGCAGTGACAATTGCTACTTTTGCTGATGATACTGCAATACTGGCAGAAGGGGAAACAGTACAAGAAGCAGCCACAAAACTACAGAATGCTAGCAACAAATTCAGTGACTGGACCAAAAAATGGAGAATTCGATTGAATGAGCTGAAGTCCATTCATATCAACTTCACAAACAAAAATATCAATGATCCGATTCGTATAAATCTAAATGGGAATGTAGTACCACACAGCAACACAGCAAAATACCTTGGAATGACTCTTGACGCCAAGTTGAAATGGAAAGAGCATATCAAGATGAAAAGGAGTGAGCTGGGACTCAAATACAGTAGAATCTATTGGCTGTTGGGCAGACAATCACAACTCTCATTGGACAACAAAATATCGATTTATAAACAAATTCTAAAACCTGTCTGGACGTATGGAATTCAGCTTTGGGGCTGCTCTAGAACATCTAACATCAATCAGATTCAAACATTCCAAAATGGTTTGTTTCAAATGGAATGGTTTGTTGAGTGCAGCAGAGGAACTTTGCGCACGTATTTCACATTAAATTTTTCCTACAGTTACCATTGAATATGAAAAGTGGGTAATTATGGGTAAAATTCCCTGAAATCCATCAAATGTTTTTCTGTGTGATTTTATTATTAATAAAAACCTTAATTTATTTATAATTGAATTATAATGATTAGTAATTCAATTGAAAATTAATGTGACTGCTTGAAGGGGGGGTAAGCATTGAAATGAGTATAATGAAGGCGGCACTTATAATGGCAGGCAAGGCAACGCTGTTCTGCACTGCCATTCATGAGTCAGGTGGGCGGGCCTCACCATGAGTCAGTGCAGTTACCAACTTAATTTTGATTTTGCTGCACTGGTGCTTCATAATAGTCTTAATCTATTTCTTCATAAATTGCATTTTGTGTTCTGAAGTTTTTTAATTCTAGTTAACAATAAGGCTTAACTCACACGAGACTCAGGTCGAGAAGAGACTCGACTCTAGTCGAGAGCATGTGTTTCCAAATGGTGACACACAGACCAGTCGATTCTAGTCTTCGCGACGTCACCCATTTGAAAACACATGCTCTCGACTAGAGTCGAGTCTCTTCTCGACCTGAGTCGCGTAAGTGTGAGTTGAGCCTTAAGATTGATTTTATAAAAGTGATCTGAGGCTTTGTTAAATCTGTATAGTCTTTTCAAAAAATGGTTGAAATTTTCATCTGGAAACATGAAATTATACTCGGACAATTCTATAGCTGGAAAGCATGTTCAATTTTTATTTTACTTGTATTATTTTTTGAACTTGATTTATTTTCTTTTTGCTTGTCAGAGATCATCTTCATTCAAACCGTTTTCTCCCAGTATCTTCAATTATTGTTTTCTTATTAGAAATTCTTCAAGATAAGTTGGAAATAACCAGTAAACATTTCCAGAAACTATAACCTTAGCCAGTAATTATTTCTTAATTTCCATAATTCATGCAATGAATGAATTACACGGTAGATTATTTATCGATTTAGTATTTAGGTCTCTATTTATCAATTTTACTCTCGAAGTGCGTACTACACTACAATATTTTACTTCCTGTATTTCATACACTTTCGATGATACACTTAAACCCAAGAACAATAAAATCTTAGTACTGTACAATAAGAAGAATCTAAATTTAAAAACCTACTTTGTGAAAATAATTAACTGAAAATTTTGTGAAGTGAACAAATACAAGACTCAATCTATTTCGGACTATGTGTAACCTTATTTAAATTTGGGAGAGGAATAGCACAAGGTTACCTTATTTTTTCTCTCACTATCATTTTTGATGATGTACTTATCGTATGAATCAATAAAATAAGGTAACTTATAATTAGGTTTATGATTATAGGATCTTTTTAAATTAGTTTATATGGTTTCAAATCCATAAATGCGGCTCCAAGAAAAAATCATATAATTGTTGAATCTTCCTCGAATAATGTAACTCCATAAAACTCTTTATTGAAATCACTCAAAATACATCATAACCATAAAATATTGTTATGTAGAAATCAGGTTCTGTCGGTTTTGAACACATCCTTATCTATCGTGTCTTTCTTCGGAATAACTCGTTCAGTGTCGTTCATCAGATTATGAGACTTGAATTTTATAATAACGATATACAGGATCAATACATTACATAAACATTAAGGCACGGTTGCTCAAAGGCCTGTTGAATTCTAATCGTGATTAAATGCTACCTGAACCAATCAGAGAAGCCTCCTTTTCGAAAAGTCCTTCTCTGATTGGTTCTCGTGACATTCAATCATGCTTGAAATTAAACAGGCTTTTGTGCAATCGGGCATTAGAAACTTACATAATTACGAGATAAGTTTTACAGTATTTCGACAGCTGAACTGCCTTTTTTATTCTTGAATGAAGACTGTAGTAGTGTGTGTAGTTGTTGACATTTTGAATATGACCATTGAGTCCATAAAGTAATAAGGAAGCAAGAATGGAGAAACATTATACAACTTGATTTTTTATTTTGGTTTAAATATTTTTTTTTATTTTGGCAGGCTGCGGCACAACGATGGGTCTGAGCGCTAGCGCCGAGTCGGTGTCGAAGCGACCGAGCATCATTCGCCGCAACTCGAGTCGCTCGTCGCGTCACGCGCGCGGTTCGTCGCGACGCCGCAACAAGGAGAACGGCGCCAACAAGGGAGCAGTCGCTGCCCCTCCGTCGACCCCCGGGGGTGGTGCCCCACCTGACAATCACCTGCACCTCTACAACCCGCGCATCTAGTAGAGCGCCCCCACCCCCACCAACTCTCTCTCAGGGAATTCATCTCTTACTGTTGTGTTCGCTTGCTCGACTAAATTCAATTCAAGATTCTACATTCAGCAATGATGTATTGATGTCAAACCGTCATTGAAAGGAAGGAAAGCATTGATATTATAAGGTATGCTGTGAAGAAAATAACTTGTGGATAATTATGGTGTAAACATAGCTTCACTTGGCATGCTCTATTCCCTTCAGCATTGATTGCAAGGCAGGTGTTGATGTTATTTGTGAGGACTGCTGACTTGAAAGTCGGCATTTATTGAAAGAGAAGCATTTATATTACCATAGCCATCTCTAATACAAGGCCCTGGCCTACGATATTGCAACGTCGCAGTGTAGGCCTTGAATCTAATACATGGTTGGTGAAAAAGATCAGCTGGTATTTTTTAAATCTTTCTCAGCAATCATGTTTAGATTGTAGGCCTACACTGCGACGTTGCAATATTGTTACTAGGCCAGGGCCTAGAGGTGGCTGGCTATGATGTTACTTGTAAGGAATGCTGTGGAAAAAATAGCTTGTGAAGAACAATAGTGAGGTCCACGTTATAATGGCAGTATGTGGTTGGTGTTGCTATCTTTGTCTATCATTCGACAAAGCAGATAGTGCTATCCTTTTCTACCTCCGCAAACGTTGTCAGATCTTTCTTCAACAATGTAGAAATAAAATCATGATATCACAATTTATCTAAATTATAATAATTCATTATTCAATCATTGAAAAAAATATTTTCTTGACGAATAAAATATTTTGATTATTTTAAACAAGAATGAGCAGCTAATATTCAATGAGATATACCGCAGTTAACTATGTTCTATAGAAGGCAATGCATCTATAAATGCATATATATATATATATATTATATATATATATATTATATATATATATATATATATTCAATGACAAGGCAGAGAATCGGCAACGCCGTTCTCCTATCTTTCTTCTCTGCCATTATAACGTGGACCTAACTATATGGTGTAAACGTGGCTTCACTTTGCATGCTCTATGTATTTTGTGAATATTTGAAACCTCTCTGAATTCCATTCATAATTATATGACTTTCTATTGATTAAATGTTCAATTGATGTTTATTACATGACTTCTTGGTAGCATTTAAAATAATAAAAATGACTATTGTTCGTTCCGAATAGTGAATGTCTATTGCCACAAATAAAATCAGTTTTATTTTTCCAAAACAATAATAAAATAGTCATGAAACATCAAAAAATTATTACAAATTATTGTCATGTCTCATTGAGCAGTTTGTAATGCAGCTTGCAATTATTTTCTAGTCAGATCAGTTCCCATAATGAACCTCTCTGTAATTATTCTATAACAATGCTACTAAGAAGTCATTAAGAAAGTAATAAATAGTTTTTCTCTGAAGAATGTACAATTAATTTCAATATTTGAATTGCAGATGGGTTTTGGAATTCACTCAATTTCCAAATAAAACACGAACTATCTTTATCAAAGTACCAAATGATATTATAATAATATTCCAACATATGAACTATAAAGGTAATCAAAAATAAATCGAATGATTATTTTGTAAAAGAACTTACTGTTTATATATTGTCAATTCCATTTCTTTAATGAAATCATGTTTTTTATATTGACAATATTCTTATAACAGTGTTCACTTTTATCGAGGAGCTCTACAATATCAACAAAGATTCTACAAATAAGTTGATTATTTAGTGTTTTCTGCATTTTGCATAATAAACCAGGCCGTAAATATATACTATTTAATAATTCAAGATGGAGGCTAGATTTGTTAAATGCAGAAATAAATCTTTATTTAGGTTTTCAAACTTTTTCTACACAAACTTAATTGTTATTATTAAACATGGTAAGAAACTGTGATTAGTAGATTGAGGGTGATAGATTGTAGCTTAACGTGACTTGACGAATTTAACTTGACGAAGTAACTTTTAATTCACGATTCTACGTTTATTAAGGTACCTTATTGACTAGTTAGCTATGTTGACATGAACTTCATCATTTACTCAAATCATGTCTTTGTTATTTCTAATATATTGTCGTGTGAATATGATTGCAAAGTTTTTAGTGATTGTTTACTACGAAAATGAAACGTGTATTATCATCCTGCAAACGTGTTCACCCCAAATTATTCACAGCAATATTTGCACTGCCAGTTTAAAGTGGTCACTTTTATTGTACAGTTAGCTTGGTTTAGATTATTTAGGCTTATTTTCAACTATGTAAAGCACTAATTAATATTATTTAAATATTACGTGCGTGCACTTGAACTCGTTTTTAATACTAGAACTTTAAATTTTAATATTGAATATAAGCGTTATTATCAATTCGATATACTGTATTTCATTTATTAGTTTTCTATCTATATAAGCCTTTACAAACCACCAGACATGTGTCGATTGTTTATTGTTCATTAATTTTTATTGAATCTGATCAGTGGAAGGTTATGAACTAAAACATCAGTTGAACGTTTTTGACTAAATCTTCATTTTGTGATTAAGTAATCGGTGATATCTAACATGGATCACTATATTCTCGAAATATACTCACAGCAGCCTAATAGTTAATGCTAAAACCCTATTATTACAAACTTTGTTGTAATAAAATCCTCCCGAATAATATTCTTAAATGTCTGTAACAATCAAATACTCACACATATGAAATAGACATGATTCATCCCCAATCAAAACGAAATTGAAAGTAGATAGTATTTTATCTTGCTATGTTTTGGTTAGTTTTGCGGTTTTCAGAATAGTTTATTCAATTCTTTGAAAAATACGCGAATTAGTGCAATAGATATTAGTATTAAAGTACAAAAAACACACCAGTAAACTACCTATATTAGTTTTATTGTGATCTATCCAAGTCACTGGGAAAAACATGTATTTTACTCAGAAAAATTAACTCATGATTCACAATCGCATGATGATTATAAACTTTTATAGAAAGATTGCTAGTT
This sequence comes from Nilaparvata lugens, assembly GCF_014356525.2. Lineage (NCBI taxonomy): Eukaryota > Metazoa > Arthropoda > Insecta > Hemiptera > Delphacidae > Nilaparvata > Nilaparvata lugens. Next base: position 25,809,433 of record NC_052506.1, read on the forward strand.
GATTATTGTTTCAACTTTAGTTGCAGATTTGTATGATATTTTTTTTATAAATTCACCCTAAAATAGCATTATTTTTTACTCAGTTTAGATGAGTTATATTTATGCACTTATAATTTAATAGGATATTAAATTTATTTATTATACATTTATCATAAATTTTATTTTTGTATTAATTAGAATTCTAGCAGCTTAGTTGTGAGATATTGATTTATATTTTTTGTTAATTTTATTTGCACGAAATGTTCAGCTCTCTGGATTTTATTTTTCTATAATTCTACATTTTTTGTACTATATTTATTTAAAGTGAATAGTGTATAAAATGTAGTGAATTCTCGCAGACACGTCCCACTAATCTATTAATTTTGTATGATATTAAGTTAGTTTTTCCAATCACCTTATGTCACAATATGCATACACATAGAACGGGTTTTATACAAATTGCATAGTCGCAGCTCTCTTGATTGTCTAAAACATTCCATAATAGTTGGATAATATCATATTTTCACAAGTCGTTGTTGCCTCGTTGCCTTTTATATAAAATTTATCTTTTCATCAACTTTTTAAACCAATCAAAGTTCCGATCACTGTACCTTATTCTGTATTAGTATTATGTGCCAAATATTTAAAAGTTATTAGAAAACACTTGGCATCAGTCAGGTTGAAATATGTATCAACACGATTGTTCCCTTGGAACAATAAATGAATAAACTTGTTAATTTCAATCTCACAAATCAAAATATCTTGATTGCATCAAAATTGTTTTATAAATGCTGGAACATTGCTAATTTTACAAGAGAAATAGCAAATTGCTTAATAATACTTCATTATACATTTATTCAGTAGCCTATATGTATTTTATATAGTAGATGCTTATTTTATAATTATTCTCGATTCTCATGCCTTATTTTGAAATTAAGAAGTTGTAGTTAATCTAATCAACAGTGAATCGGAGCAGCAATTATGAGTTAGAACTATCAAATTTTATTGGATTCATAAATTACGTACTGTATTACTTTCTAATTTTAAGCCAGCAACTATTAAGCCAAAGATATATCTTTAATTAATCCTGATAAATCACCATTGAACTTTTTTAAAAGTTTTCTGAAAAGACTGAATTTATCATCCCAAGTATCTTACTGTAATTCATAAAAATAAAAATTAAAGCACTCTTATTTAAAATTTTCAATTTTTTAGATCAAAAACAGTTTGAATGATTATTAAAGATTGTATCTAGAAAAAGAAGATAGTCTAGCACTGAATAAGTAATTCATAATTTTGTATAGCCTATACTATTACATTCATCTACTTTTTCTTATAACCGTTACATTAAATTGTTACAATATAATGTATATGTAACTATGTGATTATTCAAAAGTTGATTATCTTACATTTGGCTTGTAATGATTTTTAAATTATATCATTTATATCTCATCATCCGATCTACTAAAAATATTTATTTTCTGAATTCAGTAAATCTTATCCATCCACTAATTTATCTAATTTGACAAAGGTGGCTAAAACTTTGAAAAAATTTCAGCTGAAATAAAAAATATTGTATCAAAATTTGTTTAAATATTTCCACCTTCAGTTGTAGTAGACTGAAGTACAATCTTACTGGTTTTGAAAACTATGTTCCAAAAATTAGGTTATAGAATTCAATCTTTGGCATGTCCAAAAAAATAGATGAAAATATAGAATTACTAGTTTTTATGAGACAGAGTCTCATGTCATAGATACTAGGATTTCAGTAACATGATGTGACAAATATCGGCCTTTATGAAATCTTCGTTCACAACTATTCTGATATAATAGAACCCTGTATAGAATATTTCTATTTCAGTGAAACATTTTAAAATAATAGCCATTATTGAGGATGGCACTATATAAGTTGGTTTTAAGTTTTGTTTTTCATTTGAAACATAAATAGATTTTCTTTTGATAAGTTTTGCGATAGTTTAAGATACTATTAGGAAAATGATTCAAAAAAATATTCTCTCAATGCCGCCTCACATTAATTTAAAAAAAAAATTGAGTAGATTCAATTCCTAATTTTTAACCGAATTCAATAATATTATTCACATGAGTTGAAACATTTTCTACAATAATTACTTTGTTAATATTTTGGATTGTTTTACTGCACTATAAGCTTCATAAACATTGTTACACACAAACTATTGTTTGGTAATTAAAATTGCATGAATCTATGATACTACATAATATTTATAATCACAAGATAAGAGTGATTTTCACATGGTGTGAATTTGAAGTGAATACTTTTACCCGTACTATTGTAAGGTACGGCATGTATTATGTATGAATATTCTTAATTATATTATAGAAAAATATTGTATTGCTATTACAATACGTTTTGTAACACCAAATGTTAAAGTAGCTATAGTATAAGTGGATTATCTTAAAAATGTAATTACAATACATTATTGGCTATATATTGGGTATGCTGTGTATTCCCTTGCTGTGCAGCTTGGCTATATATGGATTTTTCTTCTTCATTGACAGAAAGGAATTATCAATTAAGAAATAATTTATTTAGTTATATATGAATGTAAAAGGGATTTAGCAGTTTGACTGCTCAGTTCATATTATGGCAGTTGATTCCCTATATGTTGTTATAGAATCTTGATAATTTTCCATTTCTGTATTACTGATGTAGGCTAACTTATGGTAGTTCTTAATGTAGCATGCATTCGAAAGTCTAAAAACTGTTGGAGAGCTCAAAAACTACTTTTAGCAGTAGTTGAAATTCCTTCTTTATTGAATTCATTCAATATGTTATTCATCAAATATGCTAGTATTATAACTCTAGTAAAACATAAATTGTTGCAGAGTTAATTCATAACTTGAAAGAAAAAAATACACTATACAAATTTTGTCGTTTTTTCGCTGCACAGAAGAGACTGCAAGTTTCCTTGGCTTTTCAATTAACTGTGATCATGATAACCCAAATAAATTTGAATCTGGCCTCGATTTTATATGGAAATAATCGTAATATAAGAGTGCTTAGATAGTTTAATGTGTAATAAGTGTTTTTTGTAATCCTGCAGTGATAATTAGCACTATTCTTACTCTAATTGCAGATTTTATTTTCTTGTAATTGATATTTACAGTAAACCCAAATTGTATTAATGAAGCTACAACGATTGTAGAGTTTGCAGTATTTCTCAACTGTTACAGAAAATGTTACCGGTACTTCATGCAATAATTTCCGACAGTGATAATTAGGACTTCATTCTTACTCTAATTATTGCAGATTTTATTGCAATGTTACTTTATGCAACAATTTCCATGAAATACTCTGATCTATTCAGAATTATAAATCTAATTCTTCAATAGGGTTATTGAGTTTGATAAATTTTTATTCTTAAATATGTTTTACTACCATTTTTATAAGTTATAGTTATTTATAATTGATCAAAATCTGGATGATTTTATTATGCCTTAGTTTATCAAAATTTATCTTATTTATGAGGAGTTGATTATAAATGTTTAAAAAAATACTCAATTTCAAAGACTAGATTTTAATGATTCTCCAAAGGCTGCAGTATTTAGGATCAATGATATTCATTCAATAATTAATAATCTATCCCAATAGGCATAATACCTACAGTATATTGGGATTTACATTTTTAATATTTAAGGTCTTATTTTTCCAGGCTTTTTATCTCTAATGTTTAATGTATTGTGAATAATTATCAAAACACGATCAGAATGACATCCAACTTTCTTCCATGTTCAAGTAAAAATCTTTCAACGTTCGGTTGCAAAAACGTCGATCAAGGTTTAATCTCAGATCAATCCTGGTTATAAAACCTTGTCATCAAATTGATTGGAAAGTTCTTTAATTGAGTATAGATGTTATGTTAACGGCTATAAATTCAACGATGATCATTCACAATTTAGTTGAAGGGTTTTCTGTTTTGCACAAAAAATCAAGTTCTACTCAATTAACATTGCCACTGCCAGATTTAACTTACAACTCAATTCCCTTATGATTTTTCAAGGAAATCGAAGTGTTCTTGAAAATCCAAGAAATCTGAACAGGCAAGTGTCATGTTTCTGAACGACTAGTTTAATAAATTTTCATGTTGGTGTCAGAATATTTTCTAAATTTGCTGTACTAGCAGCTATTTTGTTTTGTTTAATTAACTTTTGTTTAGATAGATAGTATGATTACGCACAAGTATCAACTCATTCAAGCCTGTTAGCAAAAATGCTCAAAAACATTATTTATTTGAACTTAATCGTGGAAGTAAGAACCAAACATTTGCAACGAAAATTGAATATTTCTCGAACTCTAAATACATTATTTATTTATCAGGAATAAATACATTATCTATTTATTAGGAATATAATAATTTATAATTTATTGAATCTACTTTCATTGATGCTAAAAATATGCGATCTTGCTTGTTTACTATTCTTTGGCTTGTAAAATATTTTATAGTACAATATTAATTTGTCATAGTCGTTAATAAATTCTCATTTCAATAATATATCTATAGTTTATTATTATTATTTATGTATTATTTTGTTAGAATTAAGGTGGTTGTTCATTTCATATTTTATTACATGTTAGCTATTTTGCTCTTTTAAATATAAATCTATAACTTAATAACATTCTTATTGCATTAGAAGCACAAAACTTGATAAAGTCACCCCGCTTACTGTATTTAAATTGTAATTCAGATTTTTCAACCAATATAGCTTATTTTTATACAACTATATCATGTTTATATGGAGTTTTTCATCAATCTTTTGGGATTAATGCACAGTTTTTAATTTGTTCAGTTCTGGTATTTTTATACCAAAGTGATTAGGTAAATATCATTCTCAAAAGTCATACATTGTGCTGGCACAATATTCACTTTACTCACCTGTAATATAACCCATGACTCAATAGTATCCTATGATATAAAATTCATAAACTTTCTTGATATTAATTTGTTCAATTAATAAGTTTTTTATCATACATAAAAATCTATTCCAATGAAGTGTAATCAGAAATGAAATACGGTACTAGGTACCTCACGTAAAATACAGAAATATGGAATTATATACTATGGAATAGTGTGAGCTTTGAATGATTATCTTTTAACTCAAATCAATTCATTTTTTTCTAATGTTTATGTCTATCTCGATAAAGAATTTTACCATTTCATCAGTGTATAAAAATTCACTTGAATAAGTTGAAAATTTATAATTAGGTACAACAATATTGATTGCTGGTAAATCAATTGAAGTCAATTTCTGTCAAATGGCATGTATTGTGATTAATATTATATTTTTTCAATATTGAAAACGTACAGACTGTAGATTTTATTTATTGATCCCCATTTCGTTTATCCTCAGTCATATAAATGGCACAACAAATTTTGGAGGTTTATCCAAATAGCATATTACTATTGCGGATGAAAAAACCAAAAACGTTGAATAAATACCGCAGTTATTATTTGCCATTGCTGAACAGGAAAATATTTCTTGATATTTTGCTAAACTAAGGTAGCTAAGAGAAATGGAATTGTAGCCCGTCGGTAGACCATTATTAGAGGTTGACGCTACGGTACCAATAACAGTACAATAAAACAATAACAGTATTGTTTTTGTTGGTAGCCTACCCTATTCATAATTTATACGGTCATTTTTATGTTGAAAATTAATCTTATAAGCGATAGTCCAATATCGTTATCAAAAACAAACTTTTTTTGAAACAGTTGAATATATAAATATATTATTTTTTTATCATTCCCCAAAAAAGTGCTAGGGCTTGAGATTATCCGAAAGAATATAGAGAGGGTCTCTTCATCAGCAAATCCCAATAAGCATATTATCACATACGGAACGGTCTTAAGTTAAGTGAACGGAACACGTGACATCCTTTTTAAAAAGATTTATTCAAGAAACAAACCGGCATAGTGACTGCCCAAAATACAGAAATGAGACAAATAATCTTAATTACTAGAGCTTATATACTATTCTAAGTGCTGTATCAGCTACTATACGATAACAATGGGTATAACTTCTCCCTCCCCAAGTTTGGAGTTGTCCTCAGCGACCAAAAACTGATAAGACCCAATATACAAAAACTGGTTAAAACAATATAACATAATACTCAACTAAGTTATCAATACATACTAATACAAAAGTTTAAGAACAATTTTTCAAGTATTTTTCGGTTGGGAGGTACGGTCCGCCTAAGTTACAAGCTATTTGTTTCTTATCAGGAATATTTCGATTACAAAATTTCAATGAGATTTTACATTTGTAATAAATAACTACAATTATTATCAACAGCACAAACATTCCAATTGGGATAAGAATATAATGAAGTAGGTAATTGCTTTCTGCTATAAATCCTCTATAATTTCTAGTGGTTCTATATTTAGATTAGCTTTATGGATCAAGTCGAAAGATAGATTTGTATATAGTGTTTTTGCAGGTTGTTCTGAGGGCAAGGATACAATGCTTTCCCAATAAACGTATGGTTCTAAAAAATTAAACAGCTTTTCTGATTCTTCAAGCTTCAAACATTGAGTCTTCCTTGGATAAATTGTAATGTTTTGATTTTGTTTACTTATAGTGCAAGTGGTAATATTGAACATCAAATATTTATTTATGACTTGAATGTATCTTATAAAAGGTTGAGCCTCACTTATAACTAAAGATTTACAATCATGAAGGTCCTTATCGTCTAAAAGTTGACTTATACACATTAACTATTCTAGACATATTCTTACAATAATAATTATTTCTTATTAGTACACAATCTCCTGTAAACAATGAGTTATCTTTTCGAATTATGAATGACGGATGTTCAACAATTGTTCGCAATTCATTTCCTTTTACGACTGGATAAGATAGGAGAAAAAATGTCTCATAGGCATGAGAATACAAAGGCAATTGTATAAAATACGTAATGAAATCATCTTTCACATGACAATGTGCAGACCCTAGCTGCCACAAAATTTCGGGTTCATTAGAAATGAGACAATTTAGCCGAATGAATTAATAAAGACAATTCGTTTCTAGACAGAATACTTGAATGGATTATGTTTAGTCGACAAAATTCTAAGCTCTCCATAATTTATCGTCTATTTTATTTTTTATGAGAGTCAGTGTGTTGAATAAGAAAGAATGTTGTTGAGTTAGCTCTATTGAAGTGAATTGAGTGGTGATTGAATTAAAATAATTTTTTAGTTTGACATTGTTGGCATGAATGACATCAATCCCATTGTTAAATTTGTGTATCAAATTTCTATTGATTGACAATTGATTTTCGACATTATGCTCTAATTGATATTCGTTTGCTTTCTCTAAAATTTTGTCATATTTCGCTTTGTCGTCAGCGTCCATATTTCCTGTAATCCAGCTAATTGCGGAACCAAGTCCGTTTATGAGACCTCTCTTAATTCTAAGATTATTTATATGAATATGATCAAATTTTAACTTAATATCATCTAAATACAAACGTAAAATATTACAACGATTCTTATCACTATCCTTAGATCTTAAAAGGTTCACAGAGTCTTCAATATGTTTTAGTTCAAAATGTAGTCGTGTAATGTTTATGTTGTGCATGTATGTGTATGTACCATTTATAATGAAGGAGTTGTGTACAGTACTCGAACTGGTGCAATGCCAGAAGATTTGGTCAAGTCGGTTACTTTATAGGACATTGCTGGGACCAGCAGCAGGAGAATGCGGAGCATCATGTTCTGAAACAAATTTATATTATTGTTCTTTTTAACTATTTTCCGTGGTCGTTTCATCCTATTAGGATGGATTTTGAATGGTCGTTTTTGAATTGCTCTGGGATTTGTAGCAACATTTTGTTGTTTATCATATTGTACTTGGAAGAATTTTGGCTTGTTCTTTTTATTGAAGGTTGTTTTAATAAATGGGGCTTCGGGGATTTCGACGTCTGTTTCCCTATTCTTATTCAATAATTCTGTCCTAGTTTGTTTTTCCATCTCAACATTATCTTTTACCAATTTATGTATAAGCTGTAATCTATCGTGATACTCTTTGGTACGCTCTTCAGTGATAAGCTGTTCTGTAGTGTCATTCAGAAAAGAATTCTCAGAGATGCCGAATGTTATTTCCTTTGTGTCATTTTTAAGGTGGAATTGAACGCAATCACGGCCGTTTTCATGTTAGTTCCAGTGCTATTATTTCTATATTGAAGTTGGATAGAATTTAAAAGTTCAATTAGAGTGGAGTGAGTTCGTTCAATTAACCCTTGCGAGTCTGGATGACCAGGGGTAACATAATAAGGTTCGACTTCATAAAGTTTTAGAAAATCACGTAGACCAGCGTTGTCAAATTCTCTGCCGTTGTCCATCTGTACGATCTTGGGGGTTGGATAGAGAGAAAAATAGTCGAAGAGATGGTCTTTTACCTCGATTTGATTAAGACTCGTGAGGGGGTAGACTACGAGTCGTTTGGAGAAACAGTCGATGATTTATAAAAATTTACGTTTGTCATACTGAAAGGCATCAAGTTGCAGTTTTTCAAAGGGCTTCGTAGGAGTAGGGGATACTTTGTATTCTGCACGAATGGGGTGACGTTCGTATTTAGTCTTCAAACATATTGGGCATTTGTTTATGAAGTTAGTAATATCACGCATCATTGAAGGCCAATAGTACCGTCGTCAAATGTGTGAGTAACTCTCTGAAATTCCTCTATGATAGGTTTTTCCAGTATGATAATTGAAAACTACTTCTTTTTGTTCGTCTGGATCAGTAATGTCAAGATTAACTTTTTTATACCGCTTAATCTTAACTGAGTTGAAACTTTCCTTAATGACTTTAGCAAAGTTGTTAAACATTGATTCCTAGCCTACTGATAACTCAGTAAAAAACCATCTTTTGAACAATATACACCATACGTGGTATTCGGTTTCAGGTATTCTAAACAAAATTTGTTTATGTGTTCGAAATCTAAGCAGGGGTCTTGAAAACAGAGAAGGAGTCTGTTCTTATCAAAAATTTTCTGAAGGGTAGGTGTTTTGTTTCCGCGTTCAATAAGTATCTGATTATGTTCAACGTTCAATATTTTATCGTCGTCTACTATCTGAATTTGTTCATTTGAACTGTCTGCTGAATAAATTGTCACAAGGCTGTCAGTGTCATTATGAATTGGTAAAGCATTGTCGTCAATTTCTTTAGTTGGTTGATGAGTATCGGTATGATCGGCATTGTCTTCATGAAGAAGAATATAGTCTGCCGTGCTACCAATTTCTCCTAAATCGGTTGGATAGCATTTTTCACCTATTAACCTAAGGATAGTTATCGGCTCCAATGTAATAGATTCTTGATAAACTATGAATGGATCTATCGCCTATGAATGAGAAATCCAGTTTTCAGAGCAAACCAACTTATAATCTTCAGAAGAATTTTGGCAATATACTACACAAATACACAAAGAACAATACCTTATACACTTAAGCATCTAAAGTCACTACAAGCTAAATACTTATCCAGTTTATATAGTTGAAAACAATGGCTATAGGCTTGTAGACACACAAATCAATTAATTATAGACAAAATAGAACACTATAAACTGTTCAAAACTCAATTTAAAACATAAAAAATTCACTTAAACAGAAAAATATTCAGAGAGCACAAAATTAGAACACACACAGCCAGCCATCATTTTTAGAGAGAAGAAAGCCTCCTCGTCAGAACAAAAACCACATCTCAAAATCAGTGTCTACGTCATGGACACGTCACCAAAAATTTATAAATTACAAGTTTAGAATTCACATTTTATATTTGTTCTCAATAAAACTTTATTTTGAAACTATTATTTTAAATTTTTATATATCATCTCTATTTAAATAATCCATTTATTTGTTAATTCTGTCAACTCAGCCTCGGTGACACCATGGAACATGCAACACAATCATTTACGATAAATTCTCAGTCAAAAAGTTGTCCGTATATCGATTACTCTGATATTTACTATAAAGTTTTATAGATCTCGAATTGAAGATTCGATTCCAATCGAGAAAAAATGTAATATTACAAATACCCCCCTCTTGACATAAAAAATTTTACTGTTTGAAAATTTAAAGAAAAAAATTACATTGACCCAATGGAAATTGTTGAATTGTAAATTCGAGAACAGTAACAATTTTTTATATAAAAACATTACATGTTGTCCTATAATATTGAAAATTATTATAAAAATTCATCAATAGCATTTGTTATATGTTTCCAAACAATATTTCAAAGTATAGAATATCAAAATTACTTTTGATTTAGCTTTATAATTTAAAGGAAAATATCTCAACAGAAAGTTTAATATATAAAGAATAGTTTTTTGAAATTGCACATAAATTTAATAGATAGAAAAATTCAATTTTTATTGCATAAAAAAATTAGTATGTTGAATAAAAAAATTATTATTATTTTTTTTTTAATGAATTGATGAATTGTTACATTTAATTTTCACATAAAATTTCAATAAATCAAAAAATGTTCATTTCTTTCACTATTGATGCGGTTGATTTTATCGATGCAAATTTTGGAAAACAGTCCATTAAGGCACTCAGTATGATTTTCAGTTAAGTGTGACTCCAGTGTGATGACATCAGTGTTGGGCTGATCCGAATACTCGTAGTGTTGGGCTGATCTGGATGCACATAGTGTTGGGCTGATACTTGTAGTCGACTGATGCATATCAAACTCAATACAGGTGACATCTCAGTTAGCATTGCCTCATGCTTGTAGTAGACGGCTGCATACCAAACTCGATACAGGTGACATCTCAGTTAGCATTGCCTCATGCTTGTAGTAGACGGCTGCATACCAAACTCAATACAGAGTCACGTAAATTTTGTATCATATTTGTAATTATACAATGTACATTTCAGGCTTGAAATGACAATGTAATTTGTTTTTCGGAAAAGAGATAAACGCTGCATACAGGATTAACTTAGGTGAGGATTAATTTAGGTAAGGTTTGGTTTTTTGATATTTTCAGCTTTCAAGGTTTAGAGTTCTGCATACAGGAATAATTTAGGAGAGGATTTTTGAATCAATTCTTTCATGATACTGTGACTGTTATTTTGAATTCAAAGTTGCAAACGTGAACATGGATGGCAATTACCTCCAGGTAATGTGGTAGTGTTGAAGTTTGAGATACAAGGTCAGCAATAAGCGTTGGCGTTGTCATTGGCGTATGCTTTGGTGTCGGCATTGGCATTAGCATCAACATTGGTGCAGGCATTGGCATCGGCATAGGCATCGGCATAGTTATTGGCGTAGATATTGGCGTTGACATTGACATCAGAGCAGATATTGGCGTTGTTATTGGTGTAGATATTAGTGTAGATATTGGCGTTGATATTGGCGTTGACATTGACATCAGAGCAGATATTGGCGTTGATATTGGCATAGGCATCAGAGCAGATATTGGCGTAGTTATTGGTATAGGCATCAGTGTAGATAGTGGCGTAGTTATTGATGTAGATATTGGTGTAGATTTTGGCGTTGACATTGACATCAGAGCAGATATTGGCGTAGTTATTGGTGTAGATATTGACATCAGAGCAGATATTGGCGTAGTTATTGGTGTAGATATTGACATCAGAGCAGATATTGGCGTTGATATTGGCATAGGCATCAGTGTAGATATTGGTGTAGTTATTGGTGTAGGCATCAGTGTAGATATTGGTGTAGTTATTGGTGTAGTGGCATAGGCATCAGTGTAGATATTGGCGTAGTTATTGGTGTAGATATTGGCATTGGTATTGTTGTAGGCATCAGCATAGATATTGGTGTAGATATTCAATTGATGAGTCACACTAGTTCGAAAATCACCCAAATGTTCTTAACACTCTTCATGGCGTTCACTTGTTGCTGATTTCGAGATTCACGTGATAATTATTTCAATGTTTATGTCCATGCTGTACCTGTTATCTTAAAATGCTTATAAACTAAAAGGAAAATTTTGATTAGGCTATCAATACAATCTAATACACATGAAAATTATTTCTAAGTATATAATCAATATAAAATTGAAATTTGTTAACATCTTATTATACAGTCAGCAATACATATATTGTGAAATTTGGAGACATCAATTACAAAATTTTAATAGAAAAAAAAATTTCATTTCCATTTATTCATTGTTCAAATATTTTATAAAAAGCCAATTATTCAATATTATTAATCATCGTTTGTTGGATACTATAGTTTATTTTGACTTTTCAATGTTCTAAACACAAACTACATTTCATGACAAAACTTTACTATCAATCATTAAACAAGAAATCATTCAAAACATCAATAATATTTTGCTTCAAAGGCAATCAACATTCATAAGTAGGCTAATCTGCATCTATGGCAATCAACATTATTAATCATTATTTTGCATCTATGGCAATCAACATAAGTAATCAACACAAAAAAATATTATCTCATTACTGCCTCTCTAAGTCATAACCTCTGTTATTCCTTCTTTAGGCAATAATGGGTTTCCATCTCAAAAAACAATCACATACCAGCAAAATTCTAATCAACAAACCCCACTAAAAATTCTACATACACTCCAGCATCCATTTCAAACGATAATCAATCATATCAAAATTTATAGAATAAACAGTTTTTTAAAATTTAGAAAAAGACATCAATTACAAAAACTTTAGTGAAATTTTAACCTTTAACTCATTTCAATTAATAATATGGCAAGACGTTTTTATTTAATGGAAACATTATTATTCAAGTTAACTTTCATTAATACATCTCATATATATGGTGACACAATTCATTAATACTTTCAAATTTTGAAGTTTTATTATTATAACAAAAGAATTTATACATAAGATTAAATTTCAGCATGTTCTAAATTGAACCATTTATTTTTTTCAAATAAATTCAGAATTTGAAAACTGTATAATGAGTACAAACATTTCAAGATTACAATACAAAGATGATCAAGATGGATAATGGGTGAATAAGTTCCCTAAAAAATACAAACAAGAGAAAAAGAAAATTGGGTAAATAAATTTCCTAAATAATACAAAGAAGAGAAAGATTAATTAGAGCCTATCCTACATGTCAGTACTGAACTATAGTACTGAAGTATATTTAATAAAATATACTACTATGGAATTTTGTAGATTCCAAGTATGACTCTAATTTGTTATAATTGTGAGCTATCACTCCCACAAAAACAACTGGTGAAGGAAAAAAATATGTTGACTATTGTGACTGGGTGGAGAGTTCCTAGATGTCTGTAAGGCAATGTGATAGCAGACTCTAGTATCGGACCACAAAAACAAAAGTATGCAAAAGGTTTTTTACAAACATTTGATGTTGCAGTCTTAAAGTTTTTATATCGCAAACAAGTAGGTCAGATAATCGAGTCCAGCCATATGTGGTTCACGCCCACAACTCTAAAAGAATCACACCTACTTGTCTACCAAAAATCCAAAGTATTGGACAGCAAAAAAAAAAAATAAAATGCAAAATGGGTTAAAAGCCCAGAAGAAAACTATAACCTAATTACATATGGCTTATGGCACGATATGCAATGAAAGATGAGAACATGGGACATAATTTGCTCTGAAAAACCTAATTACCTAATATGATACCTGAAAAAAATAGACAATTAAAATATGTAATACATGATGAAAAAATATACTGCAAGCAAACAATTATTTACACTACAATGGATAGATTTTAGAAAAGTTAAGTTGTATCAACAATTTAAAGATTAGGAAAATAAGCTACTATTTTAACTTCCAAAATTATTTCAGAAAAAAAACAAATTTAAATGACTATGGACAAGATTGGTTAAGATATGCATAATAGAAGAAATTTACTGAACATTACACAAAGACAGGAAAGAATCGAAATTTGAAAAGATTAAGGGCCAAGAAAAATAGGCTACAGGAAAGAAAAAAGACACAATTATGGACTCTTACCATACACTGTGTAGCGATTATGCTATTCTGAATCCCGGCATAACACAGGATTCCTAATCATTGTGTGCTGGGGAATACCCTTTCATCATGTGATTCACTGTCATCATCTTGTAAGTAAGCAACTTGAAACAACCTTTGAATACTAACACATCAATGGAGACTTTGTGCTTTGTTTTCTTCAAGAACATGATTTTATTTATGGGTTCATTTGTTTCAACAAAGCCATTTTGCTCACAAAAGTCAGTCATGTTCACTAGATAATGCTTTGCATACACCTTTTCAATTTTCAGTTGAAAGTTGAATTCATCAACTTGATTCAAAGCAAGATTCATTTTGTTTACACTGTTCCTAACCTCTACAGAAACCTGTCTCATATAAACATTCACTTTACTTACTGTTTTCCTAACTATCAATTTGGCAATACTACTCTCTTCACTGTTGACTTTCAATAAAGACAACTCCCTACCTACTACATTACTCAATTCTACTATCTCACTACGATTTACTTTTTCAATAACATTAACTAGGCCTACATTATCTGAAACTTGAACTAATTGATCTTGTATCTCAACACTACTATCATCCTGCTTCAATTTGTTTTCATCTTCATGATTATCAATGTTTCATGTGCATCTTTCAATAGAAAGTTTATACTAACCTGCTCTAGTCTTATACTAGTAAATTCTTGCTTCATATCATCAAACCTAGCATTTTGATCTTGTTTCAAATTATCAATCTTAGCATTTTGCTTATCAAACTTAGCATTTTGCTCATCACATCTAGCATTTAACTCATCAAACCTAGCATTTTGCTCATCAAACTTTTGTGTTAAGAATGCTATAAGATTCAGATCATTTTTAATGTTTGCCATTTTGTAATATGCACTGATATCTGTTCATTAAAACTTGACCACTCCAGAACTGACCTCCCATTCAGCAGTATACCATTCATAACCCATCAAGACATCTATCCTACCAATAATTTTTTATAACCAGGGATTCCATGGTGTACCATTTGGGACATATTTATTTTGTAATTCAGTCCCACCACAAGGGGAAACATTTTGCCGTGCTACCAATTTCTCCTAAATCGGTTGGATAGCATTTTTCACTTATTAACCTAAGGATAGTTATTGGCTCCAATGTAATAGATTCTTGATAAACTATGAATGGATCTATTGCCTATGAATGAGAAATCCAGTTTTCAGAGCAAACCAACTTATAATCTTCAGAAGAATTTTGGCAATATACTATACAAATACACAAAGAACAATACCTTATATACTTAAGCATCTAAAGTCACAACAAGCTAAATACTTATCCAGTTTATATAGTTGAAAACAATGGCTATAGGCTTGTAGACACACAAATCAATTAATTATAGACAAAATAGAACACTATAAACTGTTCAAAACTTAATTTAAAACATTAAAAATTCACTTAAACAGAAAAATATTCAGAGAGCACAAAATTAGAACACACACAGCCAGCCATCAGAACAAAAACCACATCTCAAAATCAGTGTCTACGTCATGGACACGTCACCAAAAATTTATAAATTACAAGTTTAGAATTCACATTTTATATTTGTTCTCAATAAAACTTTATTTTGAAACTATTATTTTAAATTTTTATATATCATCTCTATTTAAATAATCCATTTATTTGTTAATTCTGTCAACTCAGCCTCGGTGACACCATGGAACATGCAACACAATCATTTACGATAAATTCTCAGTCAAAAAGTTGTCCATATATCGATTACTCTGATATTTACTATAAAGTTTTATAGATCTCGAATTGAAGATTCGATTCCAATAGAGAGAAAATGTAATATTACAAATCATTCATATCGAAAACAGAGCTACCAGTACCACAATCATTATTTTCCATATCATGGGGCTCAGAAGTATTAGCATTAGCATCATTGTGATTATTGAATCAAGTTAAAGCATTCGCGATGTCATCAAGATAACCATTAGGATCATCTATCGGTGGTGGGTCATCGTTACTATCCAACTGAATCAAATCGTCTATGTTTACGTCGTCAAAGCCATGAAAGGGTAGGTCTTCGTTGCCGAAGCCTAAAAAGTCATTATCATCGTTGTCCATTAAATTGATGGGCTTTGAGGGTATGCGGGATAGTGCATCTGCCACGTGATTGGTTTTTCCCTGCTTGTAATTAATCTCAAAGTCAAATTCATCTGAAAGTAACTTCCATCCAAGTAGTTTTGAATTAGGTTATTTTATGTTTCTAAGCCATTGTAAAGGTTTGTGGTCTGTTTGAATCAAAAATTTTCGTCCGTATAGATATGGTCTGAAATGTTTGCATACCCATACAATAGCAAGTAGCTCTTTTTCTATAGTCGATAAGTTAACCTTGCTCTTATTAAGTGTTCGTGATGCATAGGCTATTGGGGGGTCATTACCATCAAACTTCTGGGACAATACACCTCCGATGGCAAAGCTGCTCGCATCTGTGGTGACAAGAAACTGTTTCGAGAAGTCAGGTAATTGCAGGATGGGGCTGTTTTGTAACATTAGTTTCAAAGCTGGATGTGTTTCCATGGTATGATTTTTTACAATTTACAGTAGAAAAAATGATACATGTGTAGTTTACTCAAATCTAGGATACAGAAACCTGAATAGATGGGCTTATTCATTTTCAGCTCCAGCTTGCGTGAGAAAACAGTAATCACATCCGAACTTATTATCTGCCAGCATTTACATAGGGGATTTGAAATGTACTTATCTAGATGCTTGGCGTCTGTGATAATTTGAACATTACATTGTTGCTGATTTCCCTGAATTGATTTTCCAAAACATAAATTTGACATAGATTTGAAGAAAGAGACTTCAAATTTATTTTTTGTGGCTTGCCTAATACAGGTATTGAACTCAATGTAGTTCCTCAACCAGGGCGATTGAGGAAAGCTAATGACACAATGTACTTTTGTTAATTGCATTCCGAGTTGAAGGTACAGCTTCAAATTCAGGTAATGAACAATATACCTCTCTCAATCAAAAAGCGTGTTCATGAGTTTTTTAGTCAGAGTTTGACCATTCTCATTGGTTTGGTACTTGGAGAACAATTTGATAGGGGGAATTTGATGAAGTGGAGTGAGGGGGAAATTGGCATGCATATCATGTAACTCCTTGGGGTACTTGAGATCACATTCAATAACATAACCAGTTTCTGACTCACTCTCCAAATTTGTAAAGTCAAGTGCATGGATTTCTCCCTCTGAGAGGAACTTGAAATTTCCATAAGGTAAGAATTGATTCATAGAGTGGGCATACAAAGAATTACAATCTATATAAAGCAAATATTTACTTGGTTTTGCGGGGTCATATGTGTCAGGGATATGTTTGTTATTGGCTTCGCAATAACACTTGCCAATAAACAAAACATCACCGCACATTCCTGATTCAAAGATTAGATGAATATTGAGATTGGTAATCAATTGTAGTTCAACCTTGGTGTACTTTAACATACAATTCCAAGTGAAATGAGCAAGCGAAAGAAAATGAGTCACATTGAGACTGTATGAGCTAAAAAGCGTTGACCTCATTTCTTCAAAAACTTCAACTAATAGCACAGATAGAAATCATGATACTCGCCAAGAGATTTCAACTTGAATGTTGAGAACACTCTTTGTGCCTGCTCATATTCTTTGGGGGAGAGGGGTGTATCATTAAGATCATTATAAAAACATTCTATCAGTGGGAGAGAAGTCTCTGCAAATTTTTCAGGGCGAGATATATATGAATAAGGATATACTCCTTATTTTAACAAGAGTTGCCCATGTTCAAGATTGGGGTCATTAAATACTGAAAATAGGCATTTGAACTTCAATTCCATATCTGTACTATCTACCAAGTTGCGCACTAATACTTCCAAGGATTCATTCATAAATTTATATGAATCTAAAAACTTAATTTTTCCCACTGTCAATGTCAAAAATCTTTCTGATGTATTGGCGATACAGGAAATTTCTTTTTTACATTTTCCGAGAGCTTTTAGAATAAAATTGCTGTCAAATCCACTAAAATTATAGAAGTAACAGCTAATTGTATCGTCAGTTTGAGTGTTTAAATTACATGAGACATGAGCAGCACACAAAAACTTTCCATTTTCATGTGCATGATGGCATACTTCTGTGTCTGTTTCATTAAAAACTTCATCGCAAAGGCAGCACTTATCAGCATTTTGAAATTCATGTTTCTGATGATCACTTAAATGCTCCATCGGAATTTCACATTTTATATCTGCACTCAATAAATCACCCAGTTCGATTATTTCCTTGAGAAATTTCTCCATGATCTTTCCATTGATATTACTCAATCTATAGAGTACTGGGCTGTACGCAATATCTCTGTTCACATCAATTAGGATGAAACAATACCCGCACAGAATATGACATGCCATTTTCTTGGTGTAACTTCTGGTGATAGGTACATCCTTGCTGGAATCAGATTCGTTACTATCCATATTGTGGAGCGTGATTTGAAGGCTTCACACATGTAGGGTGAATCTTGTACTGAGTCAATGGTGTAGCGGCTATAAATTTTGTAATTGCGTGTATGGACGCTGAGTGTACACCAGACTGATTGATTCACTACAAGATTCAATACAATTGTCGGAATCGCGGGAGGCCTAAACGCTCGCTCACCCTTGATTCTTCTAATGACAAATTGTATAGTGATGAAATTTTTATAAGTAGTGTAGCGATCGCTAAACACTGAAGACGGATACCTTAAAATTATTACCTGTGAAGAATGAGCATACAAAATCATACAGGTCGAGCAAAAATCCCGATGTAGCTAATTTACGGGACTGCGTCTCTAATAAGTTCTGAAGGATTAAAAATACGGTATTTGAACCAAATATCGTTCAGAATATACTTCGAGAACAGAGTCTTGTCGGGTTTTAAGCTCTATTGTAGGAATTTATATGATCTATGGCTGCCTCTGCTGTACAATTGATGCATTCGTTCCTAAGTCGAGGTAGGTAACAGATAAAAGCTGATGTATGAGCAGGTAAGGACAAAGAATAAATATCTCGATCTGACCCCACTCGCTACATCCACTTAGACCTGTTCCAATATCCAGCTTGATTCAATTATTCTAATGATCGTATTCGATCGGTTCTTGATAATATAGAACATATCAGACACAATAATTGACAGGCTTAAGAAATAATCGAACTCAGAAAGCGAATTAACAAAACTAAAATATATTACAATAAAATATGCAATCATACAGTGCAGATTCAGAATTTGATTTACAGGTTGATAATAATTTAGCATTAACAGAAGGAGTTAAAAATGTTCTTGTGCTTGCATGATACCATGCGTGATTCAACAGAATTTTACAATTGATAAAATTGAACAATTTTGAAAGAATAGCGAAAAAATGAATTATAAAATATTTTTAAAAAAAAATGTTCGGGGTCATGGTTCAGGCAGCGGAGGATAGTTAATCAACTACAAATTCTTATAAATTTAATATGAATAAATTCTAGACTCTTAAATGCTAAAGCGCTTGTCGGCGTGGCCAATAATTTAACGAAGAAAAATTTATGTTTTCTGCACTGAAATATTTTCGAAGCGTAGATTGGGGCCCCTTATGACTTATAACTCACGTGAAATTCCTTGGTAGTCGTGGTTTTCTTCTCTAGATCAAAAATCGTTTGATCGGCGGCAATCCAGGCTTCGGTTTCAGCATGTGGGGAATTTTAATTTAAATATCTCCTTCACCGAATTAATTAAGGGATAATTTACTTTAAGCTTTTAAATTTATCGATTGATGAGAACAGAAATGTACGAATAACAAATAAATTGGCCTAAAATATCGGCTCACAAATAGAACATTTAAAATCGAACAAAAAATTTTCACAAATAGGTCTTTGGTAACTATAAAAAGAGATCTGCACGGTGAGGATTTCAAAAGGGAAGTGCTGCTCTTTTCTCTAAGCTTTTAGGCTAGACCTTGCTTCTCAGAATCTCAATGTAATAATTTGCATAAAAATTTGCCATTGGTAGAACGCTTGTGACGTAAACATGACGTCAGTGGCAAGTAGTAGAATACAATTCCTTTAATTACAATAATGATTCAATTTAGGTAATCCTTAAAACTGCTTAATCTTATAGATATAGTTCCTCTCATACAATGTACATGTGCTAGCGTAAATGATAAGGCAGGGTTGGTGTCTGATAACAGATTAACATGTGTTGCTTTCAAACGATCACCTTCTTGGTGCTATTTCTATGCACTATGATTGGCTTAGACCTACCAAAGAGATTTAATTACCATGTGGTTCAGTTGAATTAAGTCGTTAATGAATTAATACTCTTGTACAATTTTTATTAGGTTTGAGATTGTTATAAATAATTTCTGCCATTTTATCAATAATATAATTTCATGCTATGAGTTATTTGGTTTCTGGTGAAAATAGGCTAGAACACTCTACAGAAAACACTTTTTATCAGAAAGATTTTTGACATTGATAACACATTTCTTATTTTTTGATGAACTGAGGTGTTTGAATAAAACTGCTTGTGTTTATTGGATTATATCTAATCACATTTACATCAAGTGAGTCAATCTTCTTCAACACCCACCCACTACCAAATTGAACAAAGTTATCAAACAAACTTAAAATTTTCTCAACTGCAAACAAGATAATATTTCATGTGAAGAGGAGAATCTCGATAATAATATTCTACGACAATATGAAGAACAAGTTTTAACTTTCCATTGTCCAGAACCATTCAAGCTCTTGGTATTTATTAATAGAGCAAACTATTTTGCAAGAAATGGGTATTTTTTACACGAAAAATCATATCTGCAATGTGTTTATTGCAAATTAATATATTATTGAAAATCCTTATGAAAATTGATACATGTTCCATTTGTATATATAAAAAGATGAGCTATAATGTAAAAGAAAAGGCGAATGTTGAAGAAGCTGTGGGAAAACAAGCTGAATATTGTACAATATGCACTCTGTTGTAGAAGTAATTCCTAATCAGGAATGAGATATTATTGATTTCTTAGGAATAAGTGCATTGTAGTATTAATTTATCAGGAAAGAAGCAAGTTCTGGAAAATCATGATTATAAAAATGAAGTAAGAATTGTATGATACTTACATGTGATGAACGATGTGATGCTCTTGGCTATAGCTGTCTCTCCGGTTAGACTCCAACTCTCAGACGTACTACTTGTTCTTCACATGTCTTCCCATGTTCCATTTGTATATATAAAAAGATGAGCTATAATGGAAAAGAAAAGGCGAATGTTGAAGAATCTGTGAGAAAACAAGCTGGATATTGCACAATATGCACTCTGTTGTAGAAGTAATTCCTAATCAGGAATGAGATATTATTGATTTCTTAGGAAAAAGTGCATTGTAGTATTAATTTATCAGGAAAGAAGCAAGTTCTGAAAAATCATGATTATAAAAATAAAGTAAGAATTGTATCATACTTACATGCAATGAACAGTCTCCTTGAAGACTGGAGTGATTATGCTGTAGTCCACACTCCACACTCAAACTATGTGAAATCAACATCTATACAGTAACCTAGTATCAAAAACGGACATCTGTCAGTACAGAAATTTTCCACTACCAGCAAAATTGTAGTACTATCTGATTGTTGTACTGCACATAATAGAGTAAATATTTCTTATGAATTTATTACTTCAGAAGTCATATGAGCCACGGTATATAGAAGAAGACGGTAGGTGTCACGCGCATGTTAGTGCTAAATTTCGGGTGTAGCTGACGTCTTTTTATATCTAATCATCTGTTTTTAACAAAAAAGTTTCATAAATTGGCAATGGGTGTTGAAAACCTCGGTTGGTGGCGATGACGCAATCTAGCTGGCTGGCCACTGCGCATTCATTTCATGACCCCTACCGTTTTCATCTAAATACCGTGATATGAGCCACTTGCATGATATCTGTTGTACTGCACATGATAGAGTAAATCATTATTTCAGAAGTTACATGAGCCACTTCCATGATATCATGTGTTAAATTCCTAAATTTAAAACACAGATGTCTGTTTTTGAAACAAAAACTCTCAGTTGTCCAACACTTTTGCAACAAACATTCCAATCCAACAAACGGTTTCACAAAAATCGAATATTGGATAATGCCATTACATTAACGTTTTCAATTTGCATTGGTTCAATTAGATGATATAATTTTTTTGAGGTAGAGAAAGAGTTTGTGCTAAATTTATGTTTGCTCAACTCTATTTCCCAAATGGTTCTTATTTCGACTGTAGATCCTTGTGCATGAACAAAACACGACATTACCCAGACCAACATGCTTTGCTATTTGAATAATTTATTCGACAACAGTGTCATAATCTTCTTTTAATAATTGGAAATGAAAAGGAGTCCAAATGGAAATCTAATGTAAGTATATTGAACTGAGATAAATATTCACAGTAAACATTTTTCAATGATTTGCTATAAGTTAGTGGGCAAAATTGAAGAGATTTTTCTTCAATAACTGATCATTTAATCATAATTATTGAAAAGTTATTGAGAAGTTTTTATTTAAATCATAGAGAATTAATTATGAGTACTGTATTCAAATTATTGAAATGTTCTACATATCTGCTTCAGTGAATAGGTAGCTATTTTTGAACTCGATTCAAGTATAAAATTCCAAATCAACATACATTTGAAATGATATCAATCGATTTAGAATAATTGTACTATTCTAGTAATGCTAATAAAATGATCAAAATTTTTCGACTGCCTGATTCGTTGAGCTTTCTCGTTCCTTGAGATGGGTTAGTCTTTACTATCACAACTTTCATTCTGTCAGTTTCCTAAATAACGACTTTCATTCTGTGATGCAAGCAGCTTCCTGAATCATCACGTTCATTTGTTGAATTGTGTGATTATCCAAGTACTGAGCATAGATTTGGTGTTCAGTTTCCACAGCGATCTTACAGTTTTGGCTGAGGATTTTTCGTGTTTTGGAATTTTCGATGAAAACTCAATTTCCCGGGTCGCCATTTGAATTTGGTTTAAATTTAGCTATGCTTGATTATTGTTGCCAGCAACCAGCCATCTTCAGTTGAGGTGCAGCTGTTGTGGAAATTCTATAAAAATATAAGTATATATAGAATATATAAATATAAATATATATAATATTCAAAATGAGCTTGCGAATACAACCTTATTGATGGTCTTATTAATACAACCTACATGGTCTGCTCCATTTAGCTCAGTGCATGGAATAAAATTCAAACCACACGTTTTTCATTCAAAGAAACATAGTCCGTTGTAAACTTATTTCAAATTATTCTTTTCAAATGTTTGAATTCAGGGCTACTTTCTTGTATTTCTGAAATAGAATTATACTTAGTACTCTTCAAAAAAAGTATTAAATACAAGAATACTACAATAGTAGTTATGTTACAATTTATATTCTTGTTTTCTAATATTTTATTTATTTTTCAAGGATACAATAATTTATGTCATAAATTCAGATTATTCGCTTGTGTAGACTCAGACAGCTGTCAAATTCAACACTCTACATAAATAAGAACTTATGGGAATTCTGATATGGAGGATAAATACATGATTTGATTTGATTTGAGAATAGAATAACATTTTCGCCACACTTGGATGTAATGAGCTGGTTTACATGCGTCATATGGAGGCCGAAAGTGATTGTTTTCCAACCAGGCCGGTAAAACTTTGCGGCCCTAGGGCTGTAAAATGACCTTGAATAACAGCTGATCGTGTCCGATCTCACAAAAATCATAGAGAGATAATCTCATAACGACTGTAATAATCTATATAATTATGTATCGTGAATCGTGGTATCATGTCTATAATATATTTTATAAATTACTGTTTCATAATTTAATATTTATTATTGTGTTTTTGATATCAAACAATAGAATACGATATCTCCATAGCCTCAACAATATAATGTTGGCTGCATTGTCCATTGTCAGAAAGGTATGTATTGCAAGTATTTAAAAGTGAAAAATCGAATTTGAAATCAAAGTACAATAATTGTATCAATATTTAAAAGTGAGGTAGAGTAATAATTGTTTCTTTTTTATTATCGAATTCCACTTCTTAATGCAATACAATCAACAATAATAATAGGAAAATACAGCAGAGATCTGAAGTTTAAGGTAAGCCTACTGGTGAAACTCAGCCTTGACTGAAAAATTCCTAGTAATTTTTCCGTAATTCATTATTAAAACTTTTAGATAATTTTTCTTCAATATCAAATCATATAGAGAAAACATTAGGCCCACTCAAGATTGAATCTTCGAATGTTTTCTCTATGATTTAACTATTTTCAGAGCAATATTTTATTGTGAAATGCCGCAAACCGGCTTCAAGTTTGCCGGTATACACTATATTATAGTAGCCTACATATGTTATCTGACTCACAAGCCCCTACTGGCCGAGAGCGTAATACATCAGAACTCAAAGCTCAGTGAGTTACAAACATGATCTAGGTTTGAACCTCAGTCAATGACATTTTTTTTGTCAATGAATTTCAACTTTTATTAGCTATTTTTTATATTAGTTACCGTAATTTTCAATTTTTTAGATATATTTTGAGACAAAACTGTGAAATATGCAATTATATTAATTTTTCAATCACATTATTTCAAAATAGTAATGAAAATTCTATTCATCCATCTATCCATGAGATATTGCACCAGGCGCAGAGCGCGAGCTATAAAAATTCGAACAATTATTCGAAATACTAATAGTATAAAAATATTGTCACTATTGTAAATTATTAATTAGTAATATTGAAATTAATTGACAGTGAAAGTTGTCATAACCAAGATTCAAACTATCAAAATAGGCTGTTTGAATTTTATTTATTTTTAATTTCTTATATTGGGAAGTTTTTTTTTTGGTGTGGCGAAAAATAGCGTTCGCAACACGGGCAAAAATGTTTTTCCGGCTCTTGAACGCTTCAAGTTCTCGACTTCGTCTCAAACTTGAAAACCGCGATCTCGAGCCGGAAAACGTACATTTTCGACCCTAGGTTTGAAATATACTATTACAATATACTGTATCAATACACATATGTTTATGCTAAGAGTAGAGTAGAGTAAGAGTAGAGTTTATAGCCACTTCTATCATTCTGTATTGAATCGATTCTGTATTAATTTTACTTCAACATTTCATCACTTGTATTATACCTAGCATTTCGTACAGTCTATAGAAGTGACTGGGTTCCCTGTTTTTGAGTTGAACATCCGTTTCATGAAGGGTTCACCAAGCTATTCTGTCATGTAGATGAATTTCACAAGTACAAGTATTCACAAAGTAAAATTGTGACAGGAAAATGTTGCTAAACAATTATAAATATTATTTGAAAGACGCTCGGCTATGAGCAAGCTACCTGACCGCAGAGATAAGATGGGTACCAATGGCACACCATCTTCCATGCATCGAGAGGATTCTTACCGCCTCTAGCGGCGGCACAACTCCATCCCCTCTACTTTGGGAGAGTATATAAACGCCGGCGAGCCCTAGACCACAGCATTCCGCTCCCAACCTTCCTGTCCTTGTACAGCAGCCCGTTGGCTGCCATACGTCCCTGACTTCCTGTCCTTGTACAGCGGCCCATTGGCTGCCATACGTCCCTGACCTCCTGTCCTTGTACAGTGGCCCGTTGGCTGCCGTACGTCCCTGACCTCCTGTCCTGATACAGCGGCCCATTGGCTGCCATCCCTATCCATCCATCCTCCCAGGGCACAGCGGCCCGTTGGCTGTCATCCCTATCCTCCCATCTTCCTAGGGCACAGTGGCCCGTTGGCTGCCATCCCTATCCTTCCATTCTCCCAGGGCACAGCGGCCCGTTGACTGCTGTCCCTATCCTTCTATCCTCTCCGGGCACAGCAGCCCATTGGCTGCCATCCCTCCTGTCTATCCTCCCTCTTCCTACTATACTAGAGCGGAGCCGAGGCCGTAAGGCCAATACAAAATTTCCACGAAGTGATGTCATCAGAGAAGAGAGCAACCTTCACACCGTCAGAAGCACCAGGAGGTGCTGTCCACACCAGCTGAGGCACAAAGAAGGAAGAAGAGGAATTTCGACTTGCCTCGTTTCCCCACCCACATTACAACTGAGCTAAGTCATCCAGGAGCAAGACCTGGGTATCAATCACCCACCTCTGAAGCTACTCAGGGTGTACGTGATAGTATTGGTTTGTTATTTTCCAAATCAGGTACATTTTCTAATCAGTTGATTTTGGATACGTAACAAATTTTCTTATTATAGGTGGAGATATTTTCTTGAATTGAGACAGTCAGTCAATAGTTGAATAGTAAAACTGTAAAACTGCGTTCACACCAAAGTTATTGGATTCTATTAGATTGAAAATAGCTTGTCATACACATTCATTATGAACATATATGTGTTAGTCAAGTTCCATTCAATCTAATAGAATCTATGAGGATAAATTTTCAACATTTTGTTAATTTTGATTAGAATTTTTAGATTATTCATTACAGAGTCTCTGTTTTGCTCCTTGTCTAAATGTGTTGCGCTCTAAATTCTGCTGTATGGAATACAGCATCATGCGGACAGGATTTTAACTGGCATTGTTGACTATTTCCACATATTTTTTATTTATTGCTCTATGGTGTAGATAAGAAAGAAGATTTATCAGTATTATTATTTCCTTTTTAATATTATAAAGTGATGAATTCCCTTCAAGTATTATACTTCATTATCATTATCTTAGTATTAATGAGTAGTTGGTTATTTTCTTACACTTGCCCAAGTTGTTTGTTTATCTTGTTCTTTTCTTGTGGAAATAGATATATTATTATTTATTTTTAACTTTGGTGTAAACATAACTTTAGAGCTGAGTTTTTGTAGATTTTTGAGAGATTCTCGTTTTATCTTTTCAAACACAATAGATTCACCTTTTGAATACCCAGCTGTATTCGCAAACTTTTCACCAGTTTCACTAGTGAATTGAAAAAGATTGGAAACGATATGAGACAAACATGCTGTGTGAGTTTACAATTCAGTTCCACATGGGAGAATAGCCTAGTGAAACGGATTTTTAATCCGAATAGGTTTATAGTCATGTTGGAAATAGCTTTTTTTTATAAAAAATGATGCCAGTGCGTGTTGTTGATTTGCACTTGGAGCTAATGGTTTGTTATTTTTTGTGTGTGTTGTAGATCATAACAATGAGTTCATACCAGAGCTGCAGG
Organism: Nilaparvata lugens; assembly: GCF_014356525.2. Classification (NCBI taxonomy): domain Eukaryota; kingdom Metazoa; phylum Arthropoda; class Insecta; order Hemiptera; family Delphacidae; genus Nilaparvata; species Nilaparvata lugens. Next base: position 25,836,623 of record NC_052506.1, read on the forward strand.
CCCTTGCCCAATCGTCCAAGGATGCCAATGCTCTTTGTGGAAGAACTGCCACTCCATCAGTCATCTCCATCGGTTCTGTCTACAACCTCACACTCGTCTAGAACCACCACTCACGCCTCTAAAGGTTGTACATTGGTTCTGTCTACTACAACTACACACTTGTCTAGAACCACCACTCACACCTCCAAAGGTTGTACATTGGTTCCGTCTACTACAACTACACACTCGTCTAGAACCACCACTCATGCCTCTAAAGGTTGTACATTGGTTCCGTCTAGAACCACCACTCATGCCTCTCAAGGATCTTCAACTAGTACATCGGTTCCGTCTAGAACCACCACACACACATCTAAAGGATCTTCAACTAGTACATCGGTTCTGTCTAGAACCACCACACACATATCTAGAAGATCTTCAACTAGTACATCGGTTCCATCTAGAACCACCACACACACACATCTAAAGGATCTTCAACTAGTACATCGGTTCCATCTAGAACCACCACACACACATCCAAAGGATCTTCAACTAGTACATCGATTCCGTCTACAACTACACACTCGTCTAGAACCACTGCACACACCTCTAAAGGATCTTCAACTAGTACACTGGTTCCATCTAGAACCACCACACACACATCTTCAACTAGTACATCGATTCCGTCTACAACCCCACACTCAGTGCTGTCTCCATCACCAGCATCTCCATCTCTGCCATCACCATTCCCAGCCATAGAACTACCCAAGACACAAACGCTTTTAGAAGAGCTGGACTCGCTTATTAGATTCAAGGTGGTGGAGAAAATATCTTCTTCTTCATCATCTTGGTCTTCATCGTCTGATAGTTCATCATCTTCAAGCGAGTCTAGCTCAAGTGAGTTGTCATCTGAAAGTGATTCTGAAGTGGTAGCGACCACCGACACAACAAACACACAAGACAAGACAGCTCTATCGATGAAGTCACTTTGAGTTTGTTTGTCATTTGACAAACTTTGATGGAGCTGGATTTGACAAAGTCTTGTCTTGACAAACCTGTAGTGCCTGAAGATGAAGAAGATGAAAACTCTGACAGTTCTTCTTCGTCTTCATCTTCTTCATCTTTGGGCAACTCTACAGGAGATGAGACTGATGACGAGAGCACAGGACCATCAAAAAGACTGACAAGAGAACCACGAGCCTTGCCCGTAAGATCAGCAGTTGTGTTGTTGGCTTCTGAGGAGGGCTGCAGTCCAAAAGATTGCAGCATGAAATTCATGAAGCCAACAAATGAAACAACAAAGCTGAATTGAAACCTGAGGGAGTTCAAGAAGGACACAATGTCGCTTACATTTCCCAATGTAGGCTGCAATGCAAAATCTGGATTGAGGTGCTGAAGGTTTCAATTCAGCAGTGAGGACGTGGACGAGGACTTGACAAACAATCAAATCGACAGACATCATCTACCCGGCCAGCTTCAATCTAGTATCACTTAAAAAATTATCTAGTGAGCTAGATCAGTCATGTAAATGGGTGCTGGTGCCATCTCAAACAGGCCACACTTCAAAAACACTTTCTGAAGACTTGACCACCATTAATCGCAATACCCACTCATTCACAAACTACTATGTCAAAAGTTCAATGGAAAGTGATTTGACTTGCTATCCATTGGTTTATGGCGCTTTACCCAAAAAATATTTGGACGTGGCCAAACACTTAATGTCTATCATGCATGAACAGTATGAAGTGTGCATAAAGTCAGGCAAAACGTGTTCCGGAACACCTCTTCAACATGAAAAATATAACTACACGCACTTTGCTGATGGTGAGTTGGAAATCTTAGTACATAGCTACTGGCAGCTAGAGACTACAGATTTGCTGCAATGGAGGAGCGATGTGCCCTGACAAAAACTTAAGGCACAATTTACAGCCATGTAGCTAGAATTGCATCTCGTGTTGGAGTCTGAAACATGAAAAATCCAGCAAAAGTCACCAGAAGCACCACTACCAAAATCTCTGGTAGATTTGAGAAAGGCTATGGATTCAATTAGGAAGTTTGCAAAATTTGATTCAAAATCCATAACAGCGGCAAGTCTTCTCATTGTTAAAGTATGTTTTGGTACAATTTTTGCATGTCTAGCCCTGAGGCTAGGAAACGGTAGTGCATGTTCATGAAGAACTGCAAGTTACACTACTATTTGTGTGAACACACACAATACGCAATCATGCAAATGTTCAAGGCGGCAGCACCCATTTTGAAGCCCAAATTTGATCAAACAAATGCTATTGAAAATGAGACTCAGTTCGTTGTTCCCATTTTATCGATAGCCAACATTTTTGAAATATTTTCCAATGTGCTATCGCTGAAGCACAAAGAAGGTGTACATGAGTTGCAAGCAGTATACAATAATTTATTGTATACAGTAGCGCATAGCATCAGGTTCCATATGCTTTATCATGGCATAGTGAATGAAACAAATACCATTATCACTGAGTGACACCTAAGTGGCTTTATAGGCAATCATATGCCTTACAAGAAGAGCTCTCCTCCTTTGATGCCACATCTGACAACAACGAAAGTCAACATCATCGAGAATATAATTGATGTGACCATCAAGACTGATGAGTTGATTGTAGATCGAACAAAAAAGTGGTATGCGATAAAGATGCCAAAGTGTTGCTGGGTAGCTACATGCGATATGTTCTATTCGCAGCTACTGTTGGCCCATTGTCACATTTCGCTTCGAGTGGTCTTGATGGGAGCAATAGTAGTAAATCCTGGGCCAAAATTCTAACTTCGGCTGTCGATTCGTACTTGGAAACAGATTTTTGTGACATAAGACGAATCACCAAGATCCCGATTGTGGCTGACGCCGATCTTGATATTTTATTGAGAGACGGTGTCACAATTATCAACTTCTTAGATGTAGAAAGGCAAAAGGCAGAAGGCACATACTTGGAGAAGTCTGATGATTCAGATGACTCCATGTATTTACCCAAAGTCTTGAGCAGTGACAGTTATGATATTGATGATCAAGAGTTGTCATGTCTGGATAGCAATGGAAAGATATTGGTGCACGCATATACCGAACCAGAAATGAAATGAGGCGCAAAGTCTCAACGCGTTGCACTGCAAGCACCCCGTTCACAGCCACCTTTGAACACAGCATCGGCAGCTGCTGAGTATAGTCAAAATGCAGAAAGTTCTGGGTTGCCGCCGGATTCCCAGTACAATCCTGAAGATCCGAACATGTTAAGGATGGCAAGCTCAGCTAAAAAAAAATACAATCTTGTGAGAGCATCAAAAATATCCAACAAGAAGCGACTCTTGGACGATTGTGCTGATGCTTTTCACAAGAGAAAGCATGAAGAATGCCGACCACCAGCCAAGCATAGGTCGTGAACTAACAAGTTGAGCATCGAAACTGTAATATGCCGGTATATACCAACTGTTCGCAGTTTCATCGATAAATGCTGACGCATTAAGTGTGTGCTCTGTGCTCACACATTGACTGAAAAGCTGATAAAAGTCACTGACGAGTTGATCTTGCCCATTTGCTGTTTTTGTGTTTACACAATGGACAAGATCGAGCCGCTCACCAAGGCTCAGCTCGTCACACTCATTCATTGGGTGGAAAATAAGTACAGAGCACCGCTCGGGTTTTCAGTATTGAATAAGACTTCGCATGTTTGGTTGACCGATATCAGCCAACTTTTCAAAACTCGGGTTAGTTATAATCATGTACAAAGATTAGAGAAGTTGGCTGCTAAAAGAAGATGTCCGACAATGGTCCGACAATGGTTTCGATGGACTTGAAATTTGAAACTCAAGGTCCTTAAACACTATTAGGATCTAACATGAACAATTTCAATCGAATGAAATTGAAGATGGCGGATGAAATGGCGAAAATGTTGTCAAAACTTCAGTTTTTCGCGATTTTATCAAAACGGCTCCAACGATTTTGATCAAATTTATACCTAGAATAGTAATTAACAAGCTCTATCAACTGTGTAACTTTCAAAATCTGAATGGATAAATAAAAATTCCTATTTGAAGAAATTTATAGGTCTAAGTGAAATAATAGGCTAATATCACCAAAGATGATAACGTTAAAGATTAGATAATATCAGGCATCATGGCCAAATTGTACAACAGCCGAATAGGAATGAAAATAATTTTTGCTACCTTATAATATTATATAAAATATTGAAAATTTGAGGTTAGGCGTAAAACATCTACTGATCGGTGACCTAATGATCGACCAAGTCGCATAGCGTAGAATCTGACCAAACACCTTGGCAGAAACTTATTGTAGCGAAACAGTATTCAACTTGAGGAACCAAAGGTTACACTTGGCTAATTGTTGTAATATAAGAATCAATCTATAACCTTTATAAAATTACTTTGCATGTAAAAAGCATATTAAAAAACCCAAACAAAAATAATTAAATGTATTAAGGAATTGAATGACTGCCTTTATTTTTGTAGAGAGCGAAGTTAGGGCGCAGTCGGCCCTCTCTTACACTTAACTCTCTATTACAAGATAACAATACAAAAAATACAAATAATATGATAAAGAAAAAAAAATATTACAAACAATATGAAAAAAACAAACTATATCTACTTATTAAATAATAACAAATTTTAAATAATTGAAAAGAGAACAAAATAAATTAACTTGGAAAAAAAATGTATATAACAATACTGATTAACAGTAGTGATACTTCATCACTGTAGTGAACAAAAAAAAAAAAGATCCTAATGTAACAAAATACAAAAACGACAACTATAGTGTTTGCTATAGTGTTTGCTATACATTCCATTCCTACATATTATTATAAATCTTGAAGTGAATAAGTAAATCACATTTATATTTAATGATTGTAAAAAAAAAAAAAAGACCATCAAGGAGCCAATTTCAAGATTCTACATTCACACACACACACACACACACACACACACACACACACACACACACACACACACACACACACACACACACACGTACAAAGAAGATATATTGATCAATACACAGTCGCTATAAGTCGCTCCAGCCAGCCCCCCTCACAAAGTTCATGACAGCCGCACTGAACTGGGATTGCCGCTGAATTGCCCTCACCTCCATTAAGGAAGTAGGAGGTTACTAGGCGCATGGATACTATAATAATTTGCATGCACCAATCAAATGGTGGCAATTGATAGGCGGCAATAGTGAGCCGATTCAAATATATTTGTATATATTTCTACAAATGATAAGAATTTATGAATTGTTATTGTGCAGTTTATGTTTTGGATATGGCCCGAAGGCAAATAAATTATTAAAGATGTAACATAAGAAATAATTTAATAGTTTGGTACGGTCCATTTGAGCCATGAATGGCGGAGGAAAAGATTATTTAAATTTTATGTAAATTTGGAAATCGGAAATGAAAAATGTGAATTAGAAAAGAGAATTTCAACACTTGCCTGCCAACGACCACCATGAGATGTCACCAAAAATTATAGAGCGTAATATCTTACTATACCTTTGATAGCTTAAAGTTAAATCGAATTTCTAAATTTTTTCATAAGACTTTGTGATGCTAATGTAAAGCAGAAGTCATTTTTAAATAATTTTTTAACCCCTTGGAAGAGACGACTCTGGCTACAAATAATCCAGTACCACCAGGAGTTTGGATTGACATCAGCAGCTCATAGAAAATTCCAGCACGTGAGTGAAAAATATTCGAAATAGTGATAGGGCGCCCTCAGTGCTTCAAAATGAAATAAGAATCAAAGCTAGCTCGTCGAAAGGTTTTTTCATTAATTAAGAATTTGGTAAGAATACTTGTGCAAGTTTAAAGATAGTATAAAAGGTATTTTATTAGGTAGTAATGAATCAATCCATATATCAAAAGATACATCAATCAAAGAATACTAAGTACTAGGCTGTTAATACAATATTCATATGATCATTAATTTCTGCAATATAATTTGCGATAATATAATGTAGCTCTGATTCACTAGATGAATTGATCTATCTATTCCGTCAGGTGCCGAATCTCGCAGCCTGAGATAAAAAATATTTATTATAAAGAAATCTATACAGTATTCAACTTGAGGAACCAAAGGTTACACTTGGCTAATTGTTGTAATATAAGAATCAATCTATAACCTTTATAAAATTACTTTGCATGTAAAAAGCATATTAAAAAACCCAAACAAAAATAATAAATGTATTAAGGAATTGAATGACTGCCTTTATTTTTGTAGAGAGCGAAGTTAGGGCGCAGTCGGCCCTCTCTTACACTTAACTCTCTATTACAAGATAACAATACAAAAAATACAAATAATATGATAAAGAAAAAAAAATATTACAAACAATATGAAAAAAACAAACTATATCTACTTATTAAAATAATAACAAATTTTAAATAATTGAAAAGAGAACAAAATAAATTAACTTGGAAAAAAAATGTATATAACAATACTGATTAACAGTAGTGATACTTCATCACTGTAGTGAACAAAAAAAAAAAGATCCTAATGTAACAAAATACAAAAACGACAACTATAGTGTTTGCTATAGTGTTTGCTATACATTCCATTCCTACATATTATTATAAATCTTGAAGTGAATAAGTAAATCACATTTATATTTAATTGATTGTAAAAAAAAAAAAAAAGACCATCAAGGAGCCAATTTCAAGATTCTACATTCACACACACACACACACACACACACACACACACACACACACACACACACACACACACACACACACACACACGTACAAAGAAGATATATTGATCAATACACAGTCGCTATAAGTCGCTCCAGCCAGCCCCCCTCACAAAGTTCATGACAGCCGCACTGAACTGGGATTGCCGCTGAATTGCCCTCACCTCCATTAAGGAAGTAGGAGGTTACTAGGCGCATGGATACTATAATAATTTGCATGCACCAATCAAATGGTGGCAATTGATAGGCGGCAATAGTGAGCCGATTCAAATATTTGTATATATTTCTACAAATGATAAGAATTTATGAATTGTTATTGTGCAGTTTATGTTTGGATATGGCCCGAAGGCAAATAAATTATTAAAGATGTAACATAAGAAATAATTTAATAGTTTGGTACGGTCCATTTGAGCCATGAATGGCGGAGGAAAAGATTATTTAAATTTTATGTAAATTTGGAAATCGGAAATGAAAAATGTGAATTAGAAAAGAGAATTTCAACACTTGCCTGCCAACGACCACCATGAGATGTCACCAAAAATTATAGAGCGTAATATCTTACTATACCTTTGATAGCTTAAAGTTAAATCGAATTTCTAAATTTTTTCATAAGACTTTGTGATGCTAATGTAAAGCAGAAGTCATTTTTAAATAATTTTTTAACCCCTTGGAAGAGACGACTCTGGCTACAAATAATCCAGTACCACCAGGAGTTTGGATTGACATCAGCAGCTCATAGAAAATTCCAGCACGTGAGTGAAAAATATTCGAAATAGTGATAGGGCGCCCTCAGTGCTTCAAAATGAAATAAGAATCAAAGCTAGCTCGTCGAAAGGTTTTTTCATTAATTAAGAATTTGGTAAGAATACTTGTGCAAGTTTAAAGATAGTATAAAAGGTATTTTATTAGGTAGTAATGAATCAATCCATATATCAAAAGATACATCAATCAAAGAATACTAAGTACTAGGCTGTTAATACAATATTCATATGATCATTAATTTCTGCAATATAATTTGCGATAATATAATGTAGCTCTGATTCACTAGATGAATTGATCTATCTATTCCGTCAGGTGCCGAATCTCGCAGCCTGAGATAAAAAATATTTATTATAAAGAAATCTATTGGAAACCATGGAATTCAATATATATATTTGGATTATTAGTTTGTCAATTTATTATGCTGATTTAAGTATTTTGTATACGAAATAGAATCGTCCAAGTTGACAAGTATCAGCAAGTTGATATCAAAGCTACATGCAAATAGATGCATATGATCATGAAATGAAAGCACATGGTAACATTTCGTGCTATAGAACTTAAAGAATAATATTAATCTGTGATATTTTATTGATTTGGTTTCTTGTTATATTATATATTCCTGTTGCTCTATATATTTTTGTTTTGACTTATTTTTTGAGATATTTGTTAATATATAGATCAATTTTTTTATGGTGTACGATTCATTTTATTCTCATTACTATAGGATATAAGTTTTATATATATATATATATATATATATATATATATATATATATATATATATTATAAATTATCAGTATTATTGTGGAAGCTCATATCTGGGCCTATAAAGATTTTGATGAGACTTCTTCTTCCAGCTCAATCGTTTGATTGGTTGGCAGCCTTCCATCTAAATCTGTCCATTGCTACTCTCTTCCATTGTTCATAGCTCATAGCACCCAGATCCTTCGTCATTTGTCTTAAGTACTGTAGCCGGGGTCTCCCACGACCCCTTTGTCCATCAACTGTACCTTCCAGAATACTTGACGTAAATGCGTCGTGTCTTATTATATGTCCAATCCAAGAATGTCGTCTGGCCTTGAGAAAATTCAGAAGAGATCTTTTTTCTGCCGCCCTCTGGAATACCTCCTCATTCGTAACTCTGTCTGTCCATTTTATTTGAGCATACGCCTCCAACACCACACTTCAAAAGCATTCAGAGTCTTTTCCTCAGCCTTACCAATAGTCCACGTTTCAGACCCATAAAGAGCTATACTCCAAATGCAACTCTTTATTAGTCTCTTTCTTATTCCCAAGGTTAGACTATTTGAGGAAAGAAGCTGCCTTTTACTAATAAACATACCCTTAGCTTCTCTGATTAGGCGCTTTATATCCAGTCTATCTTTCTTTGATGAGACTATATCCTAGTAAAACCACGATCAGATTTTATAATTATTGAAATATTTCTCATGCTCTACCGATTGATGCCAAGCAGGAGGCTAATCGTTATTTAACTATAAAAAATAACATGACAACTGCAACAAGTATTTAGTATAATTTATAATTTTGTTTCTGTTTTTGTATAGTTAAATTTTCATTTTATTTTAATGATGTAATGTGCTTTTTTGGCAAAAAAAGATTCAATTCAATTTATCAAAAAATTCAGTTGTGTGAGTGTGCCACACCAGATTTTTATTACATGTAACCGGATCTCAAAAACGGATCTAATGATTCTCGATTCTCACGAAATTTGGAACAAAGTAGGTTTATGATATGAAAATTCTATTGCATTAGGTCTCAACCCTTTTTCTCTTTCTTTAGAAAAACATATTTAATTCAGAAAGTCCAAAATATTAACTAGATGCTTATGTAGAATAGTACATAGTAAATTAACAAATAATATTGTAGCAAACATAGTATATCATTCTAAAATTGTACACAATGTATACTCATTACCCACACACAAGTCTGAAGGCTTATGTGGATATCACACACAGTATTATTATTATTATTATTATTCCGATTTTTTAAGAAATGTATGGTCAAAATATCTGACTACCTACGTTCATGTAAGGGTGGTGCTCCGCCAGGTTTAACCAGAAGCGAGCAGAAAAGCTTTTTTGCAATGGTACAATGGTCCAGTTTTTAATTTCGAATCAATGGTTAGAATGAACACAGTAAAACTAATTTTGGCCCATGACTTGAGATCGAATATTGCTTAAGCCACAAACAAACATCGATTTATACAATTTCCCGTCTGGAATTTAACAATCGAGGACGCAAAATAAGCTGGGGAAAGAACACTTCAATGTTGAACCAATTATTAAAATAGTAAATAGCTATGTAGAATAGTACATAGTAAATTAACAAATACACAATGTGTACTCATTACCCACGTGCAAGTCTGTTGTGTCTCCTCATATAACTGTAAATAAATTGTACAACTGAGAATTTTGTAGTATGAACTTGGCCATAAGCCTGTTGTGTCTCCTCATATAATTGTAAATAAATTGTACAGCTGAGAAAATGACTGACTTTGAATGTACAGTAGTATGAATTTGGAAAGGGACAGTTTTGGCCATAAGTGTCTCCTCATATAATTGTAAAATGTCTCTCCATATAACTGTAAATGTAAAATGACTGATTTTGAATGTAGTATGAATTTGGAAAGGGACAGTTTTGGCCATAAGCCTTTTATGTCTCCTCATATAATTGTAAATAAATTGTACAGCTGAGAAAATGACTGATTTTGAATATAGTTGCTTGTTTCAAAAAAATACTAATAAAAAAAGTCCACGGCCAGATGTTAACCAAACTGTATTTTCTATCATTTCATATTAAGCGATATTATCCTATCTATTCTATCTCTATATATATCTCTAATAATTACGATTTATGTATCTGTGTCACCACAGAATGTAATATCGTTTGGCAAGATCACTTCATATGACTGCATGAAAGTAGATCAAAAGTGAGGTATTGAAATTTATAAATGAGTATTATTATCCCCACCGACAGTTGTGGTTCTTATATAAAACAGATATATACAAGTAATTAGTCACGTCAGATATTACACATTGCGGATATGTCAATGGTTAGATACAGTATTATTCATAGCAAAAGTGATGTTTTCAGTATGTGCACCGATAGCAACAGCAATATTATAGTAAACCAGATGGTGGTAGTACCAGTAGCAACTTGCGATTGAAATTACGTAGTTCCAAACGAAAACACAAGTCAAACCGTATGCGGTTGGACAAGAGACAGTTTCAAAGCGTCGGCTGTTGTACCAGTGAATATACTACTACTTCTAACACTAGCTGTAAGCAGCCAGAGATGTCCGACAGTTACAAAGAATTTCCTCAGGCTACAGAAACTAGTTCTGATGGTGATTATTTTGTACTTGACTGCTCGGCGACACTCGCCAGCGATCAGGATTACTATAGACGGTTGTATTATGCCAAGCTTGCCGATGAAAACGATTCAGGGATTGAAGATTTGGATTGATCTCTTCTCTCTCTTACCAAAGTGTTCTCCTAGTGTGATATAGTGCAAGTCTCCAACTAATTTCGAAACAATCCAAGTATACGCCAGACTTGCATTATACGAGACTGTTTCTCTGTTATTACTTTAGTATGGCTTGGACTTTCCTACAGCAAAAGTTGGTGCTCTTGGGCATCATTCTTAGTATAATGACGTGTGTAATCATAATAACTATTCTTACATTGAATTATTTTAAACCACAAAAGCTGAACAGCGATTGTTATAATATTGCTGATAAACTAAAGAAAAATGAAAAAGCCATGAAAAAAGCAATGGCAGATAGCAATGTAGACATCGATACAGTACCAAATAATGTACACTTTGATTCGCTCTCAGTTGCATCTCTAGACGACACTTACGATGCAGAGCATTTAACATCGCTGGTTGGTTTTAATGCACCCTACTACAGATTGGTACATGAAACCGAAACCAGTATTAACCAAGATGGAAATAAAATTGCAATAATCTCAGAGTCCTACTAGGCTTAAGAACAATGGAAAAGTACAATTGAATTTACCAATAATTCTATGGAAACTACCACTACATTTTGTATTATATTTATTTTGTTATTTTATATTAGACAGTTATGTTTTTTGTTTGAAAATAAATTGGAAATTATATTTGAATTTGGATTTTATTATTCACATACACAGAATAACAGCAAGAGCAGCTACATGACAAAATATACATGACATAAATAAATATATATATATATATAATATATATATATATATATAATATATATATATATATATATATATATATATGTATATATTATTTATTTATGTCATGTAGCTGCTCTTGCTGTTATTCTGTGTATGTGAATAATAAAATCCAAATTCAAATATAATTTCCAATTTATTTTCAAACAAAAAACATAACTGTCTAATATAAAATAACAAAATAAATATAATACAAAATGTAGTGGTAGTTTCCATAGAATTATTGGTAAATTCAATTGTACTTTTCCATATATATATATATATATATATAAATATATATATATATATTATATATATATATATATATTATATATATATATATTATATATATATATATATAAGATTGAAGAGACTATGAGAGAGACATCATTTGGCTTCCAATACAGTACTCGTTATCAACATTTAACACAATCTATATGGTGAAAACATTTGAGCGACTATGCCGAAACAGCTTCAACTTTCTGAATACACTACAAGCAAGCTGCTCACACTATACGGCAATCCAAGCGACAATGACGACTATCAGACATTGTATAGCAACGTGGACGCGTGCCAACCAGAACTCAAGCTCGAATCACAAACTATCAAACTCGACGACATTCAGAGGAAAATTATCGATCAAAGTGAATACATGGATTCTATTGAACTAGACCAGACAATTATCCCAAAACTGGACACCTTTTGCTACGATACAATAGACACATTAATGAAAACTCTAGATTCAGCACCGGCAGATAATCAATCCTGTAATATCAACTTGGTAAAAATTAAACATTTTGAACAAGTCAAAGCTTACACTTCGGATATTATTGGTGGCAAGTTTTTTCCATCAAGGTTTTGTCTAAGTGTTGGCAAAGTATCACCAAGCTGCAGTGTGAGAATCAATACTGGGTATATAATAACTATTCCTGATATTTTTGTAAGCCTCGTAAACTGGTGAATGGAAAAATCGTTCAAGACCAAAAGTTTATACCACAGCCACAGTTTGTAATTTTGCCGTGCTTTCATCTGAATGAACAACAGAAAAGCGATATTATCACATGCATGTATTCACGAGATCCAGAGGACACTGGTCTTTTAACGTTTTCATTTACAACAAGAAGCGGCGATGTTGGTGATGTGCTGGTTGTTTTAAAAGCGTTTGCAACCGCTACACAAATCACAAACTCGTTTCACATTACAAAGTCTGAATTGGCCGGCGCTGTTCAAACAATCGCTAAACCAAGAGACTTTAAAAATGGAAAATATACAGCAAATTTAAAAATAAAATTTGACGCCGCTTCGATGGAGGTGCAAGACAGCAGTACACCTATCGCGTTATTCAAAACCTACAATACTGCGGTGCGTCCCGAAGCACACCAAAAACAGCAGTGACTTGTGTTTGATGCCACTCGAAACATTATTTTGTTCTCTAGTCGCAAAAGAGAATGGTTCAACAAACATCTAACCACATTTAGTGGCGTTTTAACAAAATCCAAACATCTTGTACCATTTGTGGCTCGAAGCGATGCACAAGAAATTATTGCAAACACCCACTGTTGTACACTGATTGAGTCTAAGCGATCACTATTCAGTAACATACTAGATCATACGGAACAGCCAATTGGAGCTGTGAAAATAATCAACGGCGCATTTGCAAATATAGACCAATACGATGGCATGAGGAAAAGTATGAAGCAGTTGGTGAAGGGTTTGTCTGGTCTCAGTACAGGCGTAAAACACTGTAGACGACTGCAAACTCAAGACCCCAAGCTCATCAGTGTCGGTATGAATAATCTTTTAAAATTATACGACTATCACAGAGTTGTATCAGCAAACAGCAAGTTATATGAGAATGTTATAAAGAGCGACAAGGAGATGTTTGAGTCGCAGCTGACAGTGTCGAAACCGTACAGCGTTCTCATCTCCCAAGCTTTGTGCTATTTGGCACACATCTACTAAGGTGTGTCGCTCAACAATCAACCAGCTAAATCAAATCCATATTTGATAGGCGAAGACACAACTACAGTCGCCGACAATTTGGTAATAGAGGAGGACACAACTATGGTAGCCGACACTTTGGTGATAGACGAAGACACAACTACGGTCGCCGACACTTTGGTGATAGGCGAAGACACAACTACAGTCGCCGACACTTTGGTAATAGAGGAGGACACAACTACAGTCGCCGACACTTTGGTAATAGAGGAGGACACAACTACAGTCGCCGACACTTTGGTAATAGAGGAGGACACAACTACAGTTGCCAACACTTTGGTAATAGAGGAGGACACAACTACAGTCGCAGACACTTTGGTAATAGAGGAGGACACAACTACAGTCGCCGACACTTTGGTAATAGAGGAGGACACAACTACAGTCGCTGACACTTTGGTAATAGAGGAGGACACAACTACAGTCGCCAACACTTTGAAGAGGAGTATAGACGAAGAAGACAACAAAGTGTCAGTTATCAAAAGAGCAAAAAATGAATAAGAATACTGTATATCAATATCATAAAATACCTATATACGTGTAATATATATATATATATATATATATTATATATATATATATATATATATATATATATATATAACATAATTTTCTTATATTATATTTTTATTTGTGTATGTCTCCTTATTTCTTTTATCAACAGATATATATATATATATATATTATAAATTATCAGTATTATTGTGGAAGCTCATATCTGGGCCTATAAAGATTTTGATGAGACTTCTTCTTCCAGCTCAATCGTTTGATTGGTTGGCAGCCTTCCATCTAAATCTGTCCATTGCTACTCTCTTCCATTGTTCATAGCTCATAGCACCCAGATCCTTCGTCATTTGTCTTAAGTACTGTAGCCGGGGTCTCCCACGACCCCTTTGTCCATCAACTGTACCTTCCAGAATACTTGACGTAAATGCGTCGTGTCTTATTATATGTCCAATCCAAGAATGTCGTCTGGCCTTGAGAAAATTCAGAAGAGATCTTTTTTCTGCCGCCCTCTGGAATACCTCCTCATTCGTAACTCTGTCTGTCCATTTTATTTTGAGCATACGCCTCCAACACCACACTTCAAAAGCATTCAGAGTCTTTTCCTCAGCCTTACCAATAGTCCACGTTTCAGACCCATAAAGAGCTATACTCCAAATGCAACTCTTTATTAGTCTCTTTCTTATTCCCAAGGTTAGACTATTTGAGGAAAGAAGCTGCCTTTTACTAATAAACATACCCTTAGCTTCTCTGATTCGGCGCTTTATATCCAGTCTATCTTTCTTTGATGAGACTATATCCTAGTAAAACCACGATCAGATTTTATAATTATTGAAATATTTCTCATGCTCTACCGATTGATGCCAAGCAGGAGGCTAATCGTTATTTAACTATAAAAAATAACGTGACAACTGCAACAAGTATTTAGTATAATTTATAATTTTGTTTCTGTTTTTGTATAGTTAAATTTTCATTTTATTTTAATGATGTAATGTGCTTTTTTGGCAAAAATAGATTCAATTCAATTTATCAAAAAATTCAGTTGTGTGAGTGTGCCACACCAGATTTTTATTACATGTAACCGGATCTCAAAAACGGATCTAATGATTCTCGATTCTCACGAAATTTGGAACAAAGTAGGTTTATGATATGAAAATTCTATTGCATTAGGTCTCAACCCTTTTTCTCTTTCTTTAGAAAAACATATTTAATTCAGAAAGTCCAAAATATTAACTAGATGCTTATGTAGAATAGTACATAGTAAATTAACAAATAATATTGTAGCAAACATAGTATATCATTCTAAAATTGTACACAATGTATACTCATTACCCACACACAAGTCTGAAGGCTTATGTGGATATCACACACAGTATTATTATTATTATTATTATTATTATTATTATTATTACTCTTATTATTATTATTATTATTATTATTATTATTATTATTATTATTATTATTCCGATTTTTTAAGAAATGTATGGTCAAAATATCTGACTACCTACGTTCATGTAAGGGTGGTGCTCCGCCAGGTTTAACCAGAAGCGAGCAGAAAAGCTTTTTCGCAATGGTACAATGGTCCAGTTTTTAATTTCGAATCAATGGTTAGAATGAACACAGTAAAACTAATTTTGGCCCATGACTTGAGATCGAATATTGCTTAAGCCACAAACAAACATCGATTTATACAATTTCCCATCTGGAATTTAACAATCGAGGATGCAAAATAAGCTGGGGAAAGAACACTTCAATGTTGAACCAATTATTAAAATAGTAACTAGCTATGTAGAATAGTACATAGTAAATTAACAAATACACAATATGTACTCATTACCCACGTGCAAGTCTGTTGTGTCTCCTCATATAACTGTAAATAAATTGTACAACTGAGAATTTTGTAGTATGAACTTGGCCATAAGCCTGTTGTGTCTCCTCATATAATTGTAAATAAATTGTACAGCTGAGAAAATGACTGACTTTGAATGTACAGTAGTATGAATTTGGAAAGGGACAGTTTTGGCCATAAGTGTCTCCTCATATAATTGTAAAATGTCTCTCCATATAACTGTAAATGTAAAATGACTGATTTTGAATGTAGTATGAATTTGGAAAGGGACAGTTTTGGCCATAAGCCTTTTATGTCTCCTCATATAATTGTAAATAAATTGTACAGCTGAGAAAATGACTGATTTTGAATATAGTTGCTTGTTTCAAAAAAATACTAATAAAAAAAGTCCACGGCCAGATATTAACCAAACTGTATTTTCTATCATTTCATATTAAGCGATATTATCCTATCTATTCTATCTCTATATATCTCTAATAATTACGATTTATGTATCTGTGTCACCACAGAATGTAATATCGTTTGGCAAGATCACTTCATATGACTGCATGAAAGTAGATCAAAAGTGAGGTATTGAAATTTATAAATGAGTATTATTATCCCCACCGACAGTTGTGGTTCTTATATAAAACAGATATATACAAGTAATTAGTCACGTCAGATATTACACATTGCGGATATGTCAATGGTTAGATACAGTATTATTCATAGCAAAAGTGATGTTTTCAGTATGTGCACCGATAGCAACAGCAATATTATAGTAAACCAGATGGTGGTAGTACCAGTAGCAACTTGCGATTGAAATTACGTAGTTCCAAACGAAAACACAAGTCAAACCGTATGCGGTTGGACAAGAGACAGTTTCAAAGCGTCGGCTGTTGTACCAGTGAATATACTACTACTTCTAACACTAGCTGTAAGCAGCCAGAGATGTCCGACAGTTACAAAGAATTCCTCAGGCTACAGAAACTAGTTCTGATGGTGATTATTTTGTACTTGACTGCTCGGCGACACTCGCCAGCGATCAGGATTACTATAGACGGTTGTATTATGCCAAGCTTGCCGATGAAAACGATTCAGGGATTGAAGATTTGGATTGATCTCTTCTCTCTCTTACCAAAGTGTTCTCCTAGTGTGATATAGTGCAAGTCTCCAACTAATTTCGAAACAATCCAAGTATACGCCAGACTTGCATTATACGAGACTGTTTCTCTGTTATTACTTTAGTATGGCTTGGACTTTCCTACAGCAAAAGTTGGTGCTCTTGGGCATCATTCTTAGTATAATGACGTGTGTAATCATAATAACTATTCTTACATTGAATTATTTTAAACCACAAAAGCTGAACAGCGATTGTTATAATATTGCTGATAAACTAAAGAAAAATGAAAAAGCCATGAAAAAAGCAATGGCAGATAGCAATGTAGACATCGATACAGTACCAAATAATGTACACTTTGATTCGCTCTCAGTTGCATCTCTAGACGACACTTACAATGCAGAGCATTAACATCGCTGGTTGGTTTTAATGCACCCTACTACAGATTGGTACATGAAACCGAAACCAGTATTAACCAAGATGGAAATAAAATTGCAATAATCTCAGAGTCCTACTAGGCTTAAGAACAATGGAAAAGTACAATTGAATTTACCAATAATTCTATGGAAACTACCACTACATTTTGTATTATATTTATTTTGTTATTTTATATTAGACAGTTATGTTTTTTGTTTGAAAATAAATTGGAAATTATATTTGAATTTGGATTTTATTATTCACATACACAGAATAACAGCAAGAGCAGCTACATGACAAAATATACATGACATAAATAAATATATATATAAATAATATATATATATATATATATATATATATATATATATATATATATATATATATATATATATATTATATATATATAATATATATATTATTATATATATATATATATTATATATATATATATATATATATATATATATATATATCTATATATATATGTATATATTTATTTATTTATGTCATGTAGCTGCTCTTGCTGTTATTCTGTGTATGTGAATAATAAAATCCAATTCAAATATAATTTCCAATTTATTTTCAAACAAAAAACATAACTGTCTAATATAAAATAACAAAATAAATATAATACAAAATGTAGTGGTAGTTTCCATAGAATTATTGGTAAATTCAATTGTACTTTTCCATATATATATATATATATGTATATAAAATATGTATATATATATTATATATATATATATATTTATTTATATATATATATATAAGATCGAAGAGACTATGAGAGAGACATCATTTGGCTTCCAATAGAGTACTCGTTATCAACATTTAACACAATCTATATGGTGAAAACATTTGAGCGACTATGCCGAAACAGCTTCAACTTTCTGAATACACTACAAGCAAGCTGCTCACACTATACGGCAATCCAAGCGACAATGACGACTATCAGACATTGTATAGCAACGTGGACGCGTGCCAACCAGAACTCAAGCTCGAATCACAAACTATCAAACTCGACGACATTCAGAGGAAAATTATCGATCAAAGTGAATACATGGATTCTATTGAACTAGACCAGACAATTATCCCAAAACTGGACACCTTTTGCTACGATACAATAGACACATTAATGAAAACTCTAGATTCAGCACCGGCAGATAATCAATCCTGTAATATCAACTTGGTAAAAATTAAACATTTTGAACAAGTCAAAGCTTACACTTCGGATATTATTGGTGGCAAGTTTTTTCCATCAAGGTTTCGTCTAAGTGTTGGCAAAGTATCACCAAGCTGCAGTGTGAGAATCAATACTGGGTATATAATAACTATTCCTGATATTTTTGTAAGCCTTGTAAACTGGTGAATGGAAAAATCGTTCAAGACCAAAAGTTTATACCACAGCCACAGTTTGTAATTTTGCCGTGCTTTCATCTGAATGAACAACAGAAAAGCGATATTATCACATGCGTGTATTCACGAGATCCAGAGGACACTGGTCTTTTAACGTTTTCATTTACAACAAGAAGCGGCGATGTTGGTGATGTGCTGGTTGTTTTAAAAGCGTTTGCAACCGCTACACAAATCACAAACTCGTTTCACATTACAAAGTCTGAATTGGCCGGCGCTGTTCAAACAATCGCTAAACCAAGAGACTTTAAAAATGGAAAATATACAGCAAATTTAAAAATAAAATTTGACGCCGCTTCGATGGAGGTGCAAGACAGCAGTACACCTATCGTGTTATTCAAAACCTACAATACTGCGGTGCGTCCCGAAGCACACCAAAAACAGCAGTGACTTGTGTTTGATGCCACTCGAAACATTATTTTGTTCTCTAGTCGCAAAAGAGAATGGTTCAACAAACATCTAACCACATTTAGTGGCGTTTTAACAAAATCCAAACATCTTGTACCATTTGTGGCTCGAAGCGATGCACAAGAAATTATTGCAAACACCCACTGTTGTACACTGATTGAGTCTAAGCGATCACTATTCAGTAACATACTAGATCATACGGAACAGCCAATTGGAGCTGTGAAAATAATCAACGGCGCATTTGCAAATATAGACCAATACGATGGCATGAGGAAAAGTATGAAGCAGTTGGTGAAGGGTTTGTCTGGTCTCAGTACAGGCGTAAAACACTGTAGACGACTGCAAACTCAAGACCCCAAGCTCATCAGTGTCGGTATGAATAATCTTTTAAAATTATACGACTATCACAGAGTTGTATCAGCAAACAGCAAGTTATATGAGAATGTTATAAAGAGCGACAAGGAGATGTTTGAGTCGCAGCTGACAGTGTCGAAACCGTACAGCGTTCTCATCTCCCAAGCTTTGTGCTATTTGGCACACATCTACTAAGGTGTGTCGCTCAACAATCAACCAGCTAAATCAAATCCATATTTGATAGGCGAAGACACAACTACAGTCGCCGACAATTTGGTAATAGAGGAGGACACAACTACGGTAGCCGACACTTTGGTGATAGACGAAGACACAACTACGGTCGCCGACACTTTGGTGATAGGCGAAGACACAACTACAGTCGCCGACACTTTGGTAATAGAGGAGGACACAACTACAGTCGCCGACACTTTGGTAATAGAGGAGGACACAACTACAGTCGCCGACACTTGGTAATAGAGGAGGACACAACTACAGTCGCCGACACTTTGGTAATAGAGGAGGACACAACTACAGTCGCCGACACTTTGGTAATAGAGGAGGACACAACTACAGTCGCCGACACTTTGGTAATAGAGGAGGACACAACTACAGTCGCTGACACTTTGGTAATAGAGGAGGACACAACTACAGTCGCCAACACTTTGAAGAGGAGTATAGACGAAGAAGACAACAAAGTGTCAGTTATCAAAAGAGCAAAAAATGAATAAGAATACTGTATATCAATATCATAAAATACCTATATACATGTAATATATATATATATATATATATATATATATATATATATATATATATATATATATATATATATATAACATAATTTTCTTATATTATATTTTATTTGTGTATGTCTCCTTATTTCTTTTATCAACAGAACATAGTATAGATAGATTGATTATTCTGAGGGAAAACCGTGAGTGCTCTACTGCCTGTATGTGAAAATGTAAAGGAATTAAACATTTTGAAAGAATCTGGCTATACTACCCGTGTATTTTCAAAATCTATAAATGTAAGATCAACACAATATCAAACGGCTTTGGTGTTGGCACATATAAGTAAAAATCGAATGAATAATCGTAAAGAAAACTATAGGAATCATTTTACTCTGTATCAAAACAACACAACTCTAGTACTTGTATGCTCTGAAACCACGCTACTGTATAGAGATCACGATGCAATACTTGAATACGATGTCTTTACACCAAAAGGCGCTTGTATGCGAACATCGTGTGTAGACGACTCTTGGTTGGTGTCTTACAATACGATAGAGTATAGCAATGCAAAACCAGAGTCTTTTGCAACCTATTTGTTGTTGTGCTGGGGCGAATGGTGGTACTTTGATAGAGGTGTGTGTTTTAATGGAATTACAGCGTACGAGCGCGGTACAGTGTGCGACAGTATGTTTATATACTTGGAACTGCATCCAAAAATCAAACTAGTGAGACCACTGCAACAGCAGCAGCCACAGAATTTGAATTTGAGATCAGTAGTATTTAATAATGCAGCTTTTCAACCGGATAGTGTAAACAGTCAGCCAATTCCATCTGGTTCACAACCAAGTAAACAAAATTTTTGTAATGCTGAAGCACATAATAAGGGCAGCTTTGGGTAAACCTAGACTCTATCCAAGTAGTGAGCTTTTTCGGGAATTGGGAGTACTTACTGTGAGGGAATTATATAGTAAAAATATTATCCAATATGCATACAAAAGTAATTTAAGACTAGAAATACGAGATACACCATACAACCTACGAGGCATAACGATAAACCAGCAAAGGGTAGACTTAGATTTATGCAGGAAACAATTCAAATACAGAATGAATAAAATTATGCGTTTAGTTCCAATGAGAATAGTAGAGATGAGCTGCAAAAAATATCACACTAGAGAATTTGATGATTGGTTGAAAGCAAATACTATATTGTAATCCTTAAAACAGTAACCCTATCTAACAATATTTGCTTCAAACTAACAAGTGAGCTGCCATCTTGAAGAATAAAAAAATTGAAATAAATGAATAACTGATTTTTATAAATTGAGCTGAATTTCAATCCAGGAAAAAATAAATACGAGAATAAATCATCTAAACTTCAGTGTATTTGCTGTTATCATATTGATTTACATTTGCTTCAATCTAGAAAATTTTATGAAAACAGGAAATATTATTTCAA